>NC_092039.1:44408157-44570831 GCF_003086295.3 Arachis hypogaea
ATAGAGTAGGAATGGACAGGAAAAAGAGAAGGAAGACGGGTGCAAAGGAAGGAAGCAATGAGAATTGAGCTTTGGAGATTTTTCCACATGGACGCGTGCCGCGCACAGCCTGACGCGCCCCGCGCGGATAAGAGCAACGTGGAGCCGGACTAAGAGCCAAGCACGAGCCGGCTTGAGTAGCGCTAAGCCAGGATCCTCATGGACGCGCACGCGTACGTCCCGCCTCCGCGTACACTCCATGGCGCGCGCGCGTACCTTGCGCGTACGCGCCGATGTCGAATATGATTTTTTTTAGAAGTCACTGACTCAGGCGGGAGTGGTTAGAGATCTTAACTTTTGAGAGTGTATTGGCGGAAAAGTTAAGAGGACCAGGGAGCAAGGGCAAAGATTAGTTCATTTTTCTAGTTTTGATATTTTTGGGGGAGAGGAGAGGGACTCATTCTTATTAGGGTTCTTCTTCATCAAGATTCTGGATCTTTACCCATTCCTTGGGATCCATTCACTTTCACTTCACTTTGTTCATGTAATAGGTTTTCTTTTCCAATTTCAAGTTGTAGTTGTAATTGCTAAATTCCTTGGATCTAGGATTCAACTTTATGATTTTTGGATTCTATTGACACTTTGAGATTTGATCTCATTATTCTCTTTGACAATTGTTGTCATTCTTGTATTGCAACATCTTTAATCTACCTTTCTCTTCATTTTACTATGACCTTCTTTCATGCTCATCACATGTTTGATAAAATGTCCACACTAGCTATGGAGTAGAATTTTTACTCTTGGCATAGGGTTTGGTTATTGGAAGAAGTTGAATAGTTGTATCAATAGTTGATTTGGAGTTAGGATTGCTAATTGACTTGGAGTGCACTAAAGCTAGATTCCCATGAGGTGAAGCTAGGACTTGTGACTCAAGTTGATTGTTTTCATTTGATTTTCCTCTATACTTAGGGGATAACTAAATGAAGCAAGGCCTAATTGTTGTCAACATTGAATGGACTATAAGGATAGAAGTTCTAATGCCAACCCTAAGCCAAGCCTTTTGATAATTGATTGTTTGTTTCTCATTACTTTGCTAAAACCTTCAAAGAATTCCAACGAGGCTTACTAAGTCAATAAGATGCACACTTTGGCAATTCCAAGGGAGAACGACTCGGGAGACTAGTACTCTCGGATATAGATTGTAGATTTGTTTGATGATGGATTTGCATTGGTTTAGACTATACTACGATTGATCACTTGATAAATTCTATACCGACAAAAATTCATTCGTCAAAATGGCGCCGTTACCGGGGAATTTTGCTTAGTGTGCCATGTTATTGTTTGGATTAAGCGTGTATATATGTACATAGTTGCACTTCATTGTAAATAATTCAAGTGACTAACCCCTCATTCGTTACAATGAATTTCATTTCCCCTTCATTGCATGACGCGTTCACAACTGAATCCGAGCTTAGTCCCTTTTGATCCGGAAATAGAACGAACTTTGTTTCATATTAGACAAGCTCGGAGGCGGCTTAAGTTTGGAAAAGGGGAAGAGGTTTTCACCACCTCAACCACCTTACTAGAAGTGAACATTGAACCGTGACTCAAAGAAGGCATTAATCCTACTTCCATCAATCTCACTAACAAATCTTCTTTTGTTCTAGGTACTAATACCATGGATGCTCCGAGGAGAGTTACCATCAAGGAAGCGGGTGCACCGGATTATGTTCTTCAACCCCTTCACGTAACTCACCCCAACTTGAATGCGAACTTCAAATTGAAGACCGCTTTGATCAACCTCCTACCCAAGTTTCACGGGCTTCCCGCACAAGACCCTATTCGACATCTCAAGGACTTCCATCGCATATGCTCGACTACTAGACGGGAAGGGTCCGATGAAGTTTCTATATGGTTGTTTGCTTTCCCTTTCTCTCTTGAGGACAAGGCTAAAGAATGGTTCTACACCCTCTCTAGTGAAGTTACCTCCGATTGGGACTTACTTAGAAGGGGATTCTTGGATAAATTCCTGCCTCCGGAAAAGATGGATAGGCTAAGGAAGGAAATGTCTTGTATTGTGCAAGGTGAGATGGAACCACTCTATGAGTATTGGGAACGGTTTCGCAAACTACTAGATGCATGCCCTAATCACATGATCGACACTCAAGTATTACTTGGATACATATGCAAGGGATGCGAGAGCAAGATAGAACCCTCTTGGACACTTCTAGCAATGGTTGTTTGTCCAAATATAAAACCGCAGAGGAGGCATGGCAACTTATTATTGACTTAGCCGAATCCAATCAACATATGAGGCGAAGAGTCAACCGTCCAAGGACCGTGAATGAGGTATCAACTAGTAGTGAAACCACCGCTCTAACTCAATCCTTGAATGAGATGACATCCATCTTGAGGCAACTCTAATTGAACCAACAACAACCACAACCTCAATCATACCAACAACAACACCCTCCACCACCTCAACAACACAACCAACAATTGGTCCCTCAAAGAGTATGTGGCATTTGCTCTTGCTACTCTCACTACACGGATGAGTGCCCAAGCCTTCAAGAAGATAATACCTTGGCGGCTACCTATAATTTCTATGATCGCCCAATCAAGGGTACTACCAAGGCGGTAATCCTAACCAAGGGTACTCTTATCAAGGAGGAGGAGGCCACAACCAAGGAAGTGGACACAATAATCAAAATTGGAGAGACAACCATCAACAAGGGAATAGGGACAACAACAACAATGGAGGAGGTCAAAGATGGGGTAACAACTCACAAAATTTCTCATAAAACCGACCATACAACGCACAAAATCAACCATACAACAACAAAACCCACAAAGAAACTACCAAACATATCAACCACCACATCAAAGACCACCACCCAACCAATCACAAGCTCCCCAACTCACATATGCAACCACCCCCTCCAACCAAGACGAAACACTCCGAACCATTATCCAAGGCCAAAAGGAACTACAAAACACACTTGCTTCCGGTCTCACCGGCCTCACCTCTACACTACAAGCTCTTCTTGCACGCATGGATACACCAACAACTCCCACTCCTCAACCCCCAATCCAAAGTGTCATTCCCTCTCAACCTCAACCAAATCCAAAGGGGGCATCAATGCCATCACCCTTAGATCCGGTACGCAACTAAAAGAGAAGGAAGCAAAGGACTCAAGCCCTATCACAACCACTCAAGAAGAGGAGGAAATAAATATAGAAGAAGTAATGGAAGAGGAGACACCACAAGCCATAGTTGAGGATGAAGCCCAACCAACAAGGGAGACAACCAAGGCCAAAAGAACATTGGAAGAAGAAGTTGCTCAACCACTTCCATTTCCAACACTTGCGAAGAAAGCTAAAAAGCGCATAGAATTCGACCCCAAAATGGTAGAAATGTTCAAGAAAGTTGAGGTAACCGTCCCCTCTTTGATGCTATCCATCAAGTTCCTAAATATGCCAAATTCCTCAAAGACTTATGCATACATAAGGATAGAATTCTTGAATTGGAAACCATCCCATTGGGAAGCTCTATTTCCGCGTTAATGGGAACACTGCCCGAGAAGTGTGATGATCCGGGCCCTTGTATGGTCACTTGTACAGTCAATGGAGTTCAATTTAGAGATTGTATGTGTGACCTCGGAGCATGTGTTAGCATCATGCCACTCTCTGTCTACCGGGTATTGAAGTTGCCACCACTAAAAAGGTCGACGGCAAGATTTGTCCTAGCGGATAAAAGCATAATAACCGTAGCGGGTGTTGCGGAAGATGTATTGGTGAATATAAAAGGGTTGGTATTCCCGATTGACTTCTATGTCCTTGAAATGCCATCAAGCGAAACCGAGAGAGCATCGTCTATCCTACTTGGAAGGCCATTCTTGAGAACTTCTAGATTTAAACTTGATGCCTACTCAGGGAACTACTCATTTGAAATAGATGGGAGAATTGTAAGCTTTAGCCTAGAGGAAGCAATGAAGCATCCACCGGAGAACCACTCTTTATTTCGGTGTGACCCAATCGATAACATAGTGGCCGAAGTGCATCTAGCAAGGTTAGATGAGAAGTATAGGGTTGAAGAAGCAAATGAAAAGTCAAGCGAACTAAAGACCACACATCATACAAATCATCCGGAAACTCAAACTTCAAAGAATGACAAAAAGATGGAATTGAAGCCACTACCACCTCACTTAAGGTATTCATACCTTGATGAAGCCCAAGAGCTACCCGTGATAATTGCACAAGAGCTAACCCCTCAACAAGAAGAGAAATTGCTAAATGTATTGAGAAAAAAACAAAAGGGCAATCGGGTGGAGTTTGGCGGATCTAGTGGGAATAAGCCCCCAAGTATGCGAGCACCGCATATTCCTTGAAGAATGAGCAAGACCGGTCCGACAACCTCAAAGGAGACTTAATCCAACCATTCTTGAGGTGGTAAAGAAAGAAGTCACTAAGCTACTTGAAGCAAACATCATCTATCCTATCTCGGATAGCGAATGGGTAAGCCCGGTCCAAGTGGTGCCCAAAAAGTCCGGAGTGACAACAATCAAAAACGAAAGTGGTGAACTTATAGCAACAAGAGTGCAAAATTCTTGGAGAGTATGCATAGACTACCGAGATTGAATGCGGCCACAAGAAAAGATCACTTCCCACTACCATTTATTGATCAAATGCTTGATCGACTAGCCGGTAAATCATATTATTGTTTTCTTGATGGCTAGTCCGGATACTTCCAAATTCATATTGCTCTAGAAGACCAAGAAAAAACCACATTTACTTGCCCCTTTGGGACGTATGCTTACAAGCGTATGCCATTCGGCCTATGCAATGCACCGGCAACGTTCCAAAGATGCATGATGAGCCTATTTGCGGACTTTCTAGAGCAATCAATGGAAGTTTTCATGGATGACTTTAGTGTGTATGGTGATTCATTTGAGCATTGTTTAGGTAACCTTGAAAAAGTCTTAGAGAGATGCACCAAAACAAAACTTGTTTTAAATTTTGAAAAATGTCATTTCATGGTTAAACAAGGCATTGTTTTGGGACACATAGTATCAAAGGAAGGCATCTCCATAGATCCGGCAAAGATAAATGTCATATCCAGTTTACCTTACCCCTCCTCCGAGAGGGAAGTCCGTTCTTTTCTTGGACATGCAGGATTTTACCGGAGATTCATCAAAGACTTTAGCAAGGTGGCCTTACCTCTCTCTCGATTACTACAAAAAGACACCGAATTTGAGCTGAGCAAGGAATGTATGGAACCATATGACAAACTCAAAGTAGCATTGACACAAGCTCCTATAGTGCGAGGCCCCAATTGGACTCAACCTTTTGAAATCATGTGTGATGCTTCGAATTATGCGATAGGAGCCGCGTTAGCACAACGCGAAGGTAAGATTCCCTATGTCATAGCTTATGCTTCCAAAACATTAGACGGAGCCCAATCCAACTACACTACTACCAAAAAGGAACTCCTAGCTATTGTTTTTGCTTTGGACAAGTTCCGAGCCTATCTTCTTGGTTCCAAGGTTGTAGTGTACTCAGATCACGCGGCACTAAAGTACTTGTTGGCCAAAAAGGAATCAAAACCGAGATTAATTCGTTGGGTGCTTTTGTTACAAGAATTTGACTTGGAGATCAAAGATAGGAGTGGTTCCCAAAACCTAGTGGCGGACCATTTAAGTCGCCTCGAACACACAAAAGGCGACACCACTCCTATCAATGACTCCTTTCCTTTAGATGCTTTGCACGCAATCTCGGAAGTGGTTCCTTGGTATGCCCCAATAGCAAACTATTTGGTTTCACGCACTTTCCCTCCTAATCTCGACAAAAACAAAAAGGATAAGCTGAAAAGCGAATCCAAATACTATATTTGGGATGATCCCTATTTGTGGAGGTGTGGAGCGGACCAAATAGTGCGACGGTGCATACCCCAAACCGAATTCCAAGCAATCTTGGACGCTTGCCATGCTTCCGAAGGAGGTGGTCACTATGGGCCCCAAAGAACGGCAAGAAAGGTCCTTGATTGCGGATTTTGGTGGCCAACTCTTCTCAAAGATACTTCTCTCTACTGCAAATCTTGCCCCCAATGTATTAGGCTTGGAGATATTTCAAAGAAGGACGAAATTCCCCAACAAAATATGCTTTTTTGTGAAATCTTTGACGTATGGGGAATCGACTTCATGGGACCATTTCCAAATTCAAACGGCTTTCTCTACATCTTGTTAGCCGTCGATTATGTGTCAAAATGGGTGGAGGCAATCCCCACCCGAACGGATGACGCTAATGTTGTGTACTCTTTTGTGAGGAATAATATCATTTGCCGCTTTGGCGCCCCAAGAGCAATCATAAGTGACCAAGGATCACACTTTTGCAACAAAAAAATAGACGGTCTCATGAGAAAATATGGCATCATCCACAAGGTCGCCACGGCTTACCACCCTCAGACAAACGGCCAAGCCGAAGTCTCTAACCGGGAAATCAAGCATGTCCTAGAAAGGATTGTAAAGCTGAATAGGAAAGATTGGAGCATTAAACTCTCCGATGCACTGTGGGCCTATCGAACGGCTTACAAGACACCGATCGGCATGAGCCCCTTCCGGCTTGTATATGGTAAAGCATGTCACTTACCGGTGGAGATTGAACACAGAGCCTATTGGGCCGTAAAGGAGTGTAATATGAGCTTGGGTGGGGCCGGAGTAGAGAGAAAGCTTCAATTGGCGGAATTGGAATGTTTAAGATTAGAAGCTTACGACAACGCTAGGCTCTATAAGGAAAAGTTGAAAGCCATCCATGACAAGAACATTAGGAGAAGAGAGTTTCGACCCGGTGACCTAGTTCTTCTCTACAATTCAAGGTTGAGATTACTACCCGGAAAGCTCAGATCAAGGTGGGATGGACCCTACCAAGTGGAGAAAGTAGAACCTTATGGGGTCTACCACTTGTGCCACCCAACAAGCCCGGACATCTTCAAGGTAAACGGGCACCGTCTCCAATTGTATCATGGTGAGCAAAGAAAGAACTCCAAGGAATTTGAAGTGTTCCTCTTGAGGGATGCAACTCTTGAACAAGCACTATGAGTCACTGGAAGTCCAACTTAAGGACGTTAAACAAAAGTGCTAGGTGGGAGACACCCCACCATGGTAAGATCTTCCTTTGAGCTTTGTACATAGACACTTGACTTCATGTTTGTTAGATAGATTTTCATGTCAATTCCCCGTCATTTGCTAAATTCATTGATGGTTTACCAAGCAAAATGCCCTGCTATAGTGCCTAAGCAACTGTATGGAGGGGGGAGTTGAAATATCAAAAGTGATGGAAACACATGCAAATTTAGGAAAAACACCCTCTCTGCGCGTGCGCGCACCTGGCGCGTACGCACCCTTAAGGCACTCAACGGTCATCTACGCGGACGCGCACCGTGCGCGGACGCGTGGATCGCGAATAACAACCCTCCATACATTTACCCGAGAGTTGCGCCCACACCATGCCAGGACCATGCCTGAAGCACAGGAAGCTCGCGCGCACGCGCACATGGTGCGTCCACGCCTCTGGGCGAAATCTGCCAATCGACGCGCAAGCATGCTGTGCGCGTCCGCGCCGATTGCCCTGTTGCACTCCTGGTTCATATTCCATAGAGTTAAGCCACTCTCAGGCCTTTACTAAGCCACCAGCCCAAAACCCCTGCCGCGTGCGCGCACCTGGCGCGCACGCGTCCATACACTGCGAGCACGAAATGCGCGCGCGCACCTCATGCATGCACGCGCCCTTTGATTCTGCACTCCTCTCTGAGCCATTTCACAGAGAGTTGAGCCCCCTCCAGGCCCTTCTCATGCTTGGGGCACAACCGCGTTGACGCGTACGCGCATTGTGCGCGCGCGCGCCAAAAGTCCTGAAGCAATCTCTGGTACTGCGTCCAGAGAGTTATGCCACCCCTGTGCCTTCTCTGTGCCCCCAGCCCAAGCGCATGGACGCGCACGCGCAACATGCGCGCACGTGTCCCATTCCACCTCGCCTCTCTGCGCGAGCGCGCACGGCGCGCGCACGCGCGGATGATCGGCGCCAATGTAAGAAGGGGCACACTCACCCCTTCACTCTGGTTTCACATTTCCTTCCTCTTCTCATACCTTCTACTACACATCCAACTTGAAAAAAGAGGCACACTTACCCCTCCACCATCATTTCTCCATCCCCTCTCCTCCACTACCTTCCACCACCTACCACCAATGGCCCCATATTAACTCTCCACTCCCCATCAACCCACTCCCCAACCTCCTCTCCCATATTCCTCCTCATCTCACAAGGTACTATACTAAGCTACCCTCTCACTCCAACCATCTCTTTTGATTCTTACTCATTTAGTTTCACCTTCTTTTAGTTAGCTTTTTTCCTCTTTCTTCTTTTATTTTAGTTACTTCTTTAGGGTGTTTTTATTTTTTTTTCATCTCTTTCAATTTAACCCTTCATGGGCATTTGGGTCTCAACTTCACCTGCATTAGTAGATGAGTTGTATTGCTTGCTTTTCTTACAATCACTGTGCACTGTAATCATTAATAGTGGATTGTGAATTACTACATTGCTTTCACCATCTTCTAATCACACACTACAAAAGGATGCACACCAAGTGTTCGACGAAAGGCATACTTCACTTTTGAGCTCACTTTGACTAAATTGCCTCTCAACGTATCACTTTTAGGCGCATCCCCATTTTCTCCAATCCATCCGCTCACATTTTCTTAACTTGCTTTCCATTTGTGGCCCTTAAGGGTATATGCTTCTCATGCTTCCTACTTGCATGCCTAAATTACCCTTACACCATATGAAAATGATTTGCCTTGCTCTTCTCATGTTATCTTAGTTACATGTTGCAGCTGTCATGTGACAATGATACCCATATTCTATGGCATAACTTTTCATCGCATAATCACATTTACTTCCACTTATTTGGGTTTGATGTTTTCCCTTTCTTTATTCTCATAGGATGGTCATCAAAAAGAACAAAGGGAAAGCCCCCAAGAAGCCAACTTCCAATAAAGCGCACCACGACCTAACGGCCAAGCCACTCTTAAAGAAGACTAAGGGCCCCGTTGATGTTCTAAAGAAGGACAACCCTCCTAAGGATTCGAACAAGTTTCCCAACCGTTACTGCGAACTTGTTTACTCAAGAATGATCGAAAGGAATTATCATCCGGAACCCCTCCTAGTCCTACCGGCTCACCTCCGTCTGATTGTGATGCCACACATTGACCGGAGGCAATGGAGGTTCCTCTTGAGGCAACCAAAGGAGGCCAATCTCCCATGGGTAGTGGAATTCTACTCCAACTACCACTCTCCGCTTCTCACATCAATATTTGTGCGCCGAAAGCAAGTGTCAGTCACAGTGTAAACCATCCAAGAAGTCCTTGGGATTGAACCATCAACGGATGTATATGACGCCTACGAAGAAGTCTTGGCTACATGCGATGACCGTGCATTCGATTGGAGCGCGATCCTCCGCGTCATTGCTTTACCCGACGCATATTGGATTCGGGGGACCATAAAGCAAAGACCCAAGGGTTTAGATGTCCGCCACCTCACTCAAGAAGCCACGGCTTGGGCCCAAATTCTAGCTCACTATGTGCTCCCAAGTACACATGGGTCATCCATCACCGCCGAGTTGGCCTTATTGATATGGTGCATCTTAACCGAGAAACCGGTCAACATTTCGCATGCCATCCGCCAATCCATGGGGCGCATTCATGCCAAAGGAAATCTACCATTCCCCGCTTTAGTGACCGAATTGGTTGCAAAAGCCGGCGTCTACCGAGAGGCTAAAGATAGGAGAACCTCAATTCCGGTCGATGGTGATATAATTCCGACCAAGAGATGCCTCAAGCCCCCAGAAGCCACCAAGGACATTGGACTACCCACACCAACTCGCAACACTACCACTTCTTCTACATCACAAAAATCGGCCGCCCAACGCCTTGAGGACCTTCACAAGAAATTGGACCGTTATGAGAGGCGTAACCAACGCCGTTATGCTCATGTGAAGAGACTTCTAAGCACAGTTACCCCACCCATGGAGGAACCCGATATCTCCACATCCACCGCAACTTCAAGCGGAGAGAGCGATGACATCGGAGATGTGGGACACTCGGAGCTCAACCGACCACTGCGCCTAACCTATAGTACGGAAGACCGTGCTAAGTTTTAAGTGTGGGAAGGTCGGCCGACCGATCTCTGTAGGTAACATCTGAATAAATCTGAATACATTAGGATAGGTTGCATGATTAGGTTTTAGTTGGCACCATTCGCATGATAAGTTTACTTGGTTGGAACAATGAAATTCTTTCTTAGGAAACCAATACTTTGGGGCAACCATGGGGCATTGCAAATTTTAAATGCTTTGATGCCAAAATTGCATGAAGAATTATATTTTGGAACATGGGTTTGAGTTAAGAACACAGGCTTGTGAGACTTGAGCCTAATGGTGTGGTTACATCTTATAACCATTTATTTCCCTTCTTGTGTGCACTATTCTCCTCCATGATTGTAATCTTTGATTTGTTTGATTCTTTATGTCCATTATTTTGTGTATACATGCATTTATATGATTGAGGCCATCATTTCTTTAGCTCACTTACCCAAATAGCCAACCCTTTTATATTCCTTTGTTAGCCAATTTGAGCCTACGATTAACCCACTTGTTCTTAATTTTAGCACATTACAAGCCTTAAAGCGGAAAACAATAAATACCCTTATTTGGATCTTTGATTAGCTTAGGCTAGTGTGAGTGAGAATCGTTCAAGTGAGGGAACCTTGGGACACTGGGTGAATAAAAGGGTAGTTTTGTATTGTTATTGGAAATATTGAGGAATTGGGTACATACTCATGTATTGATTAAATGTATAGACCTTATGCATTGATGTTCTTGTATATAGTTTGAAAGAAAAAAAAAGAAAAAAAATGAAAAGAAAAAGAGATAAAAGTGAAAAAAAAGAGAAGAAAAAAAATGTATATAGAAAAAAGAAGAAAAAAAGCAATAAAGGGGACAAAATGCCCCAAAGTGAAGCCCAATAAAATCAATGCATATGTGTTGTGAAATGAAAAGGGATACATGAGTATGCGAAAAAGTGAGGAATGGGTAGTTAGGCTAGAACTTAATTGTATAGGATGTCATAGGTTAGGTGGGAAGTTTAAGCTTATCAAAGATTCAAAATTCAAGCTCACTTAACCATATATGCATCCTACCTTAACCTTAACCCCATTACAACCTAAGGGGAAGACCTCATGATAGATGTATGCATGCTTGAAATATATGTTGATTGTTAGAAGAAGAACAAATCTTGGGAAAGCATGATTAGGAGAGAATTGAGAGAATCAACCCTAAACACTTGAGCGACCAGAGCGCAAACACTTCCGGTGAGGGTTCGATGCTCAATCCTTTGATTCCAGGCTTTCGCGAGCATTCCTCATGCAAAGTTGTATATATTGCATTTGATGCTTAGAAATTGGCAAGTCCTATGCATTGACCACCATCGTGTCCCATGTGCTCGCATATGTCATAAGAAAGCTGATTTGTTCCTAACCAAGTAGATAACAGCACTAGTCATAGTTGCATGCATATACGTAGGTTGCATTTCGTGAGTCCTATACGTTTGTGACCCCTCGGTCTTCTGTGTTTCTTTGCATTTTCCTAAGCATGAGGACATGCTAGAATCTAAGTGTGGGGAGGTTGACAAACCCCATTTTGAGGGTTTATCTTGTGCTAATTTCAAGGGTTTATCAACGGTTTCACACACTTTCTGCATGAAAATACAAAGATTTGCATTCCTTTCCTAGTTTTGCCTCATGAATGAAAACATGCTTATTTTGCACTAAAATAGATACATTTCTAATCTTCTCTTGATGCCATTCAATGCCGTGACTCGTGTGCTAAGTGGTTTCAGGATATAGAGTAGGAATGGACAGGAAAAGAGAAGGAAGACGGGTGCAAAGGAAGGAAGCATGAGAATTGAGCTTTGGAAATTTCCGCATGGACGCGTGCGCGCACCTGACGCGCCCGCGCGGATAAGAGCAACGTGGAGCCGAGACTAAGAGCCAAGCCACGAGCCGGCTTGAGTAGCGGCTAAGCCAGGATCCTCATGGACGCGCACGCGTACGTCCCGCCTCCGCATACACTCCAATGGCGCGCGTGCGTACCTTGCGCGTACGCGCCGATGTTCGAATATGATTTTTTTTTAGAAGTCACGTGACTCAGGCGTGGAGTTGGTTAGAGATCTTAACTTTTGAGGAGTGTATTGGCGGGAAAAAGTTTAAGAGGACCAGGGGAGCAAGGGTCAAAGAGTTAGTTCATTTTTTCTAGTTTTTAGATATTTTTGGGGGGAGATAGGAGAGGGGACTCAAGTTCTTACTAAGGTTCTTCTTCATCAAGATTCTGGATCTTTACCCATTCCTTGGTGAGATCCATTGCAACTTTCACTTCACTTTGTTCATGTAATAGGTTTTCTTTTCCAATTTCAAGTTGTAGTTGTAATTGCTAAATTCCTTGGATCTAGGATTCAACTTTATGATTTTTGGATTCCATTGACACTTTGAGATTTTGATCCTCATTATTGCTCTTTGACAATTGTTGTTAATTCCTTGTATTGCAACATCTTTAATTCTACCTTTCTCTTCATTTTACTATGACCTTCTTTCATGCTCATCACATGTTTGATAAAATGTCCACACTAGCTATGGAGTAGAATTTTTACTCTTGGCATAGGGTTTGGTTATTGGAAGAAGTTGAATAGTTGTATCAATAGTTGATTTGGAGTTAGGGATTGCTAATTGACTTGGAGTGCACTAAAGCTAGATTCCCATGAGGTGAAGCTAGGACTTGTGACTCAAGTTGATTGTTTTCATTTGATTTTCCTCTATACTTAGGGGATAACTAAATGAAGCAAGGCCTAATTGTTGTCAACATTGAATGGACTATAAGGATAGAAGTTCTAATGCCAACCCTAAGCGAAGCCTTTTGATAATTGATTGTTTGTTTCTCATTACTTTGCTAAAACCTTCAAAGAATTCCAACGAGGCTTACTAAGTCAATAAGATGCACACTTTGGCAATTCCAAGGGAGAACGACTCGGGAGACTAGTACTCTCGGATATAGATTGTAGATTTGTTTGATGATGGATTTTGCGTTGGTTTAGACTATACTACGATTGATCACTTGATAAATTCTATACCGACAAAAATTCATTCGTCAAAATGGCGCCGTTGCCGGGGAATTTTGCTTAGTGTGCCATGTTATTGTTTGGATTAAGCGTGTATATATGTACATAGTTGCACTTCATTGTAAATAATTCAAGTGACTAACCCCTCATTCGTTACAATGAATTTCATTTCCCCTTCATTGCATGACGCGTTCACAACCGAATCCAAGCTTAGTCCCTTTTGATCCGGAAATAGAACGAACTTTGTTTCATATTAGACAAGCTCGGAGGCGGCTTAAGTTTGGAAAAGGGGAAGAGGTTTTCACCACCTCAACCACCTTACTAGAAGTGAACATTGAACCGTGACTCAAAGAAGGCATTAATCCTACTTCCATCAATCTCACTAACAAATCTTCTTTTGTTCTAGGTACTAATACCATGGATGCTCCGAGGAGAGTTACCATCAAGGAAGCGGGTGCACCGGATTATGTTCTTCAACCCCTTCACATAACTCACCCCAACTTGAATGCGAACTTCGAATTGAAGACCGCTTTGATCAACCTCCTACCCAAGTTTCACGGGCTTCTCGCACAAGACCCTATTCGACATCTCAAGGACTTCCATCGCATATGCTCGACTACTAGACGGGAAGGGTCCGATGAAGTTGCTATATGGTTGTTTGCTTTCCCTTTCTCTCTTGAGGACAAGGCTAAAGAATGGTTCTACACCCTCTCTAGTGAAGTTACCTCCGATTGGGACTTACTTAGAAGGGGATTCTTGGATAAATTCCTGCCTCCGGAAAAGATGGATAGGCTAAGGAAGGAAATGTCTTGTATTGTGCAAGGTGAGACGGAACCACTCTATGAGTATTGGGAACGGTTTCGCAAACTACTATATGCATGCCCTAATCACATGATCGACACTCAAGTATTGCTTGGATACATATGTCAAGGGATGCGAGAGCAAGATAGAACCCTCTTGGACACTTCTAGCAATGGTTCTTTGTCCAAATATAAAACCGCGGAGGAGGCATGGCAACTTATTATTGACTTAGCCAAATCCAATCAACATATGAGGCGAAGAGTCAACCGTCCAAGGACCGTGAATGAGGTATCAACTAGTAGTGAAACCACCGCTCTAACTCAATCCTTGAATGAGATGACATCCATCTTGAGGCAACTCCAATTGAACCAACAACAACCACAACCTCAATCATACCAACAACAACACCCTCCACCACCTCAACAACACAACCAACAATTGGTCCCTCAAAGAGTATGTGGCATTTGCTCTTGCTACTCTCACTACACAGATGAGTGCCCAAGCCTTCAAGAAGATAATAACTTGGCGGCTACCCATAATTTCTATGATCGCCCCAATCAAGGGTACTACCAAGGCGGTAATCCTAACCAGGGGTACTCTTATCAAGGAGGAGGAGGCCACAACCAAGGAAGTGGACACAATAATCAAAATTGGAGAGACAACCATCAACAAGGGAATAGGGACAACAACAACAATGGAGGAGGTCAAAGATGGGGTAACAACTCACAAAATTTCTCACAAAACCGACCATACAACGCACAAAATCAACCATACAACCAACAAAACCCACAAAGAAACTACCAAACATATCAACCACCACATCAAAGACCACCACCCAACCAATCACAAGCTCCCCAACTCACATATGCAACCACCCCCTCCAACCAAGACGAAACACTCCGAACCATTATCCAAGGCCAAAAGGAACTACAAAACACACTTGCTTCCGGTCTCACCGGCCTCACCTCTACACTACAAGCTCTTCTTGCACGCATGGATACACCACCAACTCCCACTCCTCAACCCCCAATCCAAAGTGTCATTCCCTCTCAACCTCAACCAAATCCAAAGGGGGGCATCAATGCCATCACCCTTAGATCCGGTACGCAACTAAAAGAGAAGGAAGCAAAGGACTCAAGCCCTATCACAACCACTCAAGAAGAGGAGGAAATAAATATAGAAGAAGTAATGGAAGAGGAGACACCACAAGCCATAGTTGAGGATGAAGCCCAACCAACAAGGGAGACAACCAATGCCAAAAGAACCTTGGAAGAAGAAGTTGCTCAACCACTTCCATTTCCAACACTTGCGAAGAAAGCTAAAAAGCACATAGAATTCGACCCCAAAATGGTAGAAATGTTCAAGAAAGTTGAGGTAACCGTCCCCCTCTTTGATGCTATCCATCAAGTTCCTAAATATGCCAAATTCCTCAAAGACTTATGCATACATAAGGATAGAATTCTTGAATTGGAAACCATCCCATTGGGAAGCTCTATTTCCGCGTTAATGGGAACACTGCCCGAGAAGTGTGATGATCCGGGCCCTTGTATGGTCACTTGTACAGTCAATGGAGTTCAATTTAGAGATTGTATGTGTGACCTCGGAGCATGTGTTAGCATCATGCCACTCTCCGTCTACCGGGTATTAAAGTTGCCACCACTAAAAAGGTCGACGGCAAGATTTGTCCTAGCGGATAAAAGCATAATAACCGTAGCGGGTGTTGCGGAAGATGTATTGGTGAATATAAAAGGGTTGGTATTCCCGATTGACTTCTATGTCCTTGAAATGCCATCAAGCGAAACCGAGAGAGCATCGTCTATCCTACTTGGAAGGCCATTCTTGAGAACTTCTAGATTTAAACTTGATGCCTACTCGGGGAACTACTCATTTGAAATAGATGGGAGAATTGTAAGCTTTAGCCTAGAGGAAGCAATGAAGCATCCACCGGAGAACCACTCTTTATTTCGGTGTGACCCAATCGATAACATATTGGCTGAGGTGCATCTAGCAAGGTTAGATGAGAAGTATAGGGTTGAAGAAGCAAATGAAAAGTCAAGCGAACTAAAGACCACACATCATACAAATCATCCGGAAACTCAAACTTCAAAGAATGACAAAAAGATGGAATTGAAGCCACTACCACCTCACTTAAAGTATTCATACCTTGATGAAGCCCAAGAGCTACCCGTGATAATTGCACAAGAGCTAACCCCTCAACAAGAAGAGAAATTGCTAAATGTATTGAGAAAAAACAAAAGGGCAATCGGGTGGAGTTTGGCGGATCTAGTGGGAATAAGCCCCCAAGTATGCGAGCACCGCATATTCCTTGAAGAAGGAGCAAGACCGGTCCGACAACCTCAAATGAGACTTAATCCAACCATTCTTGAGGTGGTAAAGAAAGAAGTAACTAAGCTACTTGAAGCAAACATCATCTATCCTATCTCGGATAGCGAATGGGTAAGCCCGGTCCAAGTGGTGCCCAAAAAGTTCGGAGTGACAACAATCAAAAACGAAAGTGGTGAACTTATAGCAACAAGAGTGCAAAATTCTTGGAGAGTATGCATAGACTACCGAAGATTGAATGCGGCCACAAGAAAAGATCACTTCCCTCTACCATTTATTGATCAAATGCTTGATCGACTAGCCGGTAAATCATATTATTGTTTTCTTGATGGCTACTCCGGATACTTCCAAATTCATATTGCTCTAGAAGACCAAGAAAAACCACATTTACTTGCCCCTTTGGGACGTATGCTTACAAGCGTATGCCATTCGGCCTATGCAATGTACCGGCAACGTTCCAAAGATGCATGATGAGCCTATTTGCGGACTTTCTAGAGCAATAAATGGAAGTTTTCATGGATGACTTTAGTGTGTATGGTGATTCATTTGAGCATTGTTTAGGTAACCTTGAAAAAGTCTTAGAGAGATGCACCAAAACAAACCTTGTTTTAAATTTTGAAAAATGTCATTTCATGGTTAAACAAGGCATTGTTTTGGGACACATAGTATCAAAGGAAGGCATCTCCGTAGATCCGGCAAAGATAAATGTCATACCCAGTTTACCTTACCCCTCCTCCGAGAGGGAAGTCCGTTCTTTTCTTGGACATGCATGATTTTACCGGAGATTCATCAAAGACTTTAGCAAGGTGGCCTTACCTCTCTCTCGATTACTACAAAAAGACACCGAATTTGAGCTGAGCAAGGAATGTATGGAAGCATATGACAAACTCAAAGTAGCATTGACACAAGCTCCTATAGTGCGAGGCCCCAATTGGACTCAACCTTTTGAAATCATGTGTGATGCTTCGAATTATGCGATAGGAGCCGCGTTAGCACAACGCGAAGGTAAGATTCCCTATGTCATAGCTTATGCTTCCAAAACATTAGACGGAGCCCAATCCAACTACACTACTACCGAAAAGGAACTCCTAGCTATTGTTTTTTCTTTGGACAAGTTCCGAGCCTATCTTCTTGGTTCCAAGGTTGTAGTGTACTCGGATCACGCGGCACTAAAGTACTTGTTGGCCAAAAAGGAATCAAAACTGAGATTAATTCGTTGGGTGCTTTTGTTACAAGAATTTGACTTGGAGATCAAAGATAGGAGTGGTTCCCAAAACCTAGTGGCGGACCATTTAAGTCGCCTCGAACACACAAAAGGCGACAACACTCCTATCAATGACTCCTTTCCTTTAGATGCTTTGCACGCAATCTCGGAAGTGGTTCCTTGGTATGCCCCAATAGCAAACTATTTGGTTTCACGCACTTTCCCTCCTAATCTCGACAAAAACAAAAAGGATAAGCTGAAAAGCGAATTCAAATACTATATTTGGGATGATCCCTATTTGTGGAGGTGTGGAGCGGACCAAATAGTGCGACGGTGCATACCCCAAACCGAATTCCAAGCAATCTTGGACGCTTACCATGCTTCCGAAGGAGGTGGTCACTATGGGCCCCAAAGAACGGCAAGAAAGGTCCTTGATTGCGGATTTTGGTGGCCAACTCTTCTCAAAGATGCTTCTCTCTACTGCAAATCTTGCCCCCAATGTATTAGGCTTGGAGATATTTCCAAGAAGGACGAAATTCCCCAACAAAATATGCTTTTTTGTGAAATCATTGACGAATGAATTTTTGACGAACACTTCCGGTGAGGGTTTGATGCTCAATCCTTTGATTCCCGGCTCTCGCGAGCATTCCTCATGCAAAGTTGTATATATTGCATTTGATGCTTAGAAATTGGCAAGTCCTATGCATTGACCACCATCGTGTCCCATGTGCTCGCATATGTCATAAGAAAGCTGATTTGTTCCTAACCAAGTAGATAACAGCACTAGTCATAGTTGCATGCATATACGTAGGTTGCATTTCGTGAGTCCTATACGTTTGTGACCCCTCGGTCTTCTGTGTTTCTTTGCATTTTCCTAAGCATGAGGACATGCTAGAATCTAAGTGTGGGGAGATTGACAAACCCCATTTTGAGGGTTTATCTTGTGCTAATTTCAAGGGTTTATCAACGATTTCACACACTTTCTGCATGAAAATACAAAGATTTGCATTCCTTTCCTAGTTTTGCCTCATGAATGAAAACATGCTTATTTTGCACTAAAATAGATACATTTCTAATCTTCTCTTGATGCCATTCGATGCCGTGACTCGTGTGCTAAGTGGTTTCAGGATATAGAGTAGGAATGGACAGGAAAAGAGAAGGAAGACGGGTGCAAAGGAAGGAAGCATGAGAATTGAGCTTTGGAAATTTCCGCATGGACGCGTGTGCGCACCTGACGCTCCCGCGCGGATAAGAGCAACGTGGAGCCGAGACTAAGAGCCAAGCCACGAGCCGGCTTGAGTAGCGGCTAAGCCAGGATCCTCATGGACGCGCGCGACATTGGAGTGTACGCGGAGCCAGGATCCGCTTGACTTTTCATTTGCTTCTTCAACCCTATACTTCTCATCTAACCTTGCTAGATGCACTTCGGCCACTATGTTATCGATTGGGTCACACTGAAATAAAGAGTGGTTCTCCGGTGGATGCTTCATTGCTTCCTCTAGGCTAAAGCTTACAATTCTCCCATCTATTTCATATGAGTAGTTCCCCGAGTAAGCATCAAGTTTAAATCTAGAAGTTCTCAAGAATGGCCTTCCAAGTAGGATAGACGATGCTCTCTCGGTTTCGCTTGATGGCATTTCAAGGACATAGAAGTCAATCGGGAATACCAACCCTTTTATATTCACCAATACATCTTCCGCAACACCCGCTACGGTTATTATGCTTTTATCCGCTAGGACAAATCTTGCCGTCAACCTTTTTAGTGGTGGCAACTTCAATACCCGGTAGACGGAGAGTGGCATGATGCTAACACATGCTCCGAGGTCACACATACAATCTCTAAATTGAACTCCATTGACTGTACAAGTGACCATACAAGGGCCCGGATCATCACACTTCTCGGGCAGTGTTCCCATTAACGCGGAAATAAAGCTTCCCAATGGGAAGGTTTACAATTCAAGAATTCTATCCTTATGTATGCATAAGTCTTTGAGGAATTTGGCATATTTAGGAACTTGATGGATAGCATCAAAGAGGGGGACGGTTACCTCAACTTTCTTGAACATTTCTACCATTTTGGGGTCGAATTCTATGCGCTTTTTAGCTTTCTTCGCAAGTGTTGGAAATGGAAGTGGTTGAGCAACTTCTTCTTCCAAGGTTCTTTTGGCCTTGGTTGTCTCCCTTGTTGGTTGGGCTTCATCCTTAACTATGGCTTGTGGTGTCTCCTCTTCCATTACTTCTTCTATATTTATTTCCTCCTCTTCTTGAGTGGTTGTGATAGGGCTTGAGTCCTTTGCTTCCTTCTCTTTTAGTTGCGTACCGGATCTAAGGGTGATGGCATTGATGCCCCCCTTTGGATTTGGTTGAGGTTGAGAGGGAATGACACTTTGGATTGGGGGTTGAGGAGTGGGAGTTGGTGGTGTATCCATGCGTGCAAGAAGAGCTTGTAGTGTAGAGGTGAGGCCGGTGAGACCGGAAGCAAGTGTGTTTTGTAGTTCCTTTTGGCCTTGGATAATGGTTCGGAGTGTTTCGTCTTGGTTGGAGGGGTGGTTGCATATGTGAGTTGGGGAGCTTGTGATTGGTTGGGTGGTGGTCTTTGATGTGGTGGTTGATATGTTTGGTAGTTTCTTTGTGGGTTTTGTTGGTTGTATGGTTGATTTTGTGCGTTGTATGGTCGGTTTTGTGAGAAGTTTTGTGAGTTGTTACCCCATCTTTGACCTCCTCCTTTGTTGATGTTGTCCCTATTCCCTTGTTGATGGTTGTCTCTCCAATTTTGATTATTGTGTCCACTTCCTTGGTTGTGGCCTCCTCCTCCTTGATAAGAGTACCCTTGGTTAGGATTACCGCCTTGGTAGTACCCTTGATTGGGGCGATCATAGAAATTATGGGTAGCCGCCAAGGTATTATCTTCTTGAAGGCTTGGGCACTCATCCGTGTAGTGAGAGTAGCAAGAGCAAATGCCACATACTCTTTGAGGGACCAATTGTTGGTTGTGT
This sequence comes from Arachis hypogaea, assembly GCF_003086295.3. Taxonomy (NCBI): domain Eukaryota; kingdom Viridiplantae; phylum Streptophyta; class Magnoliopsida; order Fabales; family Fabaceae; genus Arachis; species Arachis hypogaea. The sequence goes on from NC_092039.1 coordinate 44,428,698, forward strand.
TGTTGAGGTGGTGGAGGGTGTTGTTGTTGGTATGATTGAGGTTGTGGTTGTTGTTGGTTCAATTGGAGTTGCCTCAAGATGGATGTCATCTCATTCAAGGATTGAGTTAGAGCGGTGGTTTCACTACTAGTTGATACCTCATTCACGGTCCTTGGACAGTTGACTCTTCGCCTCATATGTTGATTGGATTCGGCTAAGTCAATAATAAGTTGCCATGCCTCCTCCGCGGTTTTATATTTGGACAAAGAACCATTGCTAGAAGTGTCCAAGAGGGTTCTATCTTGCTCTCGCATCCCTTGACATATGTATCCAAGCAATACTTGAGTGTCGATCATGTGATTAGGGCATGCATCTAGTAGTTTGCGAAACCGTTCCCAATACTCATAGAGTGGTTCCGTCTCACCTTGCACAATACAAGACATTTCCTTCCTTAGCCTATCCATCTTTTCCGGAGGCAGGAATTTATCCAAGAATCCCCTTCTAAGTAAGTCCCAATCGGAGGTAACTTCACTAGAGAGGGTGTAGAACCATTCTTTAGCCTTGTCCTCAAGAGAGAAAGGGAAAGCAAACAACCATATAGCAACTTCACCGGACCCTTCCCGTCTAGTAGTCGAGCATATGCGATGGAAGTCCTTGAGATGTCGAATAGGGTCTTGTGCGGGAAGCCCGTGAAACTTGGGTAGGAGGTTGATCAAAGCGGTCTTCAATTCGAAGTTCGCATTCAAGTTGGGGTAAGTTACGTGAAGGGGTTGAAGAACATAATCCGGTGCACCCGCTTCCTTGATGGTAACTCTCCTCGGAGCATCCATGGTATTAGTACCTAGAACAAAAGAAGATTTGTTAGTGAGATTGATGGAAGTAGGATTAATGCCTTCTTTGAGTGACGGTTCAATGTTCACTTCTAGTAAGGTGGTTGAGGTGGAGAAAACCTCTTCCCCTTTTCCAAACTTAAGCAGCCTCCGACCTTGTCTAATATGAAACAAAGTTCGTTCTATTTCCGGATCAAAAGGGACTAAGCTCGGATTCGGTTGTGAATGCGTCATGCAATGAATGGGAAATGAAATTCATTGTAACGAATGAGGGGTTAGTCACTTGAATTATTTACAATGAAGTGCAACTATGTACATATATACACGCTTAATCCAAACAATAACATGGCACACTAAGCAAAATTCCCCGGCAACGGCGCCATTTTGACGAATGAATTTTTGTCGGTATAGAATTTATCAAGTGATCATTCGTAGTATAGTCTAAACCAACGCAAAATCCATCATAAAACAAATCTACAATCTATATTCAAGAGTACTAGTCTCCCGAGTCGTTCTCCCTTGGAATTGCCAAAGTGTGCATCTTATTGACTTAGTAAGCCTCGTTGGAATTCTTTGAAGGTTTTAGCAAAGTAATGAGAAACAAACAATCAATTATCAAAAGGCTTGGCTTAGGGTTGGCATTAGAACTTCTATCCTTATAGTCCATTCAATGTTGACAACAATTAGGCCTTGCTTCATTTAGTTATCCCCTAAGTATAGAGGAAAATCAAATGAAAACAATCAACTTGAGTCACAAGTCCTAGCTTCACCTCATGGGAATCTAGCTTTAGTGCACTCCAAGTCAATTAGCAATCCCTAACTCCAAATCAACTATTGATACAACTATTCAACTTCTTCCAATAACCAAACCCGATGCCAAGAGTAAAAATTCTACTCCATAGCTAGTGTGGACATTTTATCAAACATGTGATGAGCATGAAAGAAGGTCATAATAAAATGAAGAGAAAGGTAGAATTAAAGATGTTGCAATACAAGGAATTAACAACAATTGTCAAAGAGCAATAATGAGGATCAAAATCTCAAAGTGTCAATGGAATCCAAAAATCATAAAGTTGAATCCTAGATCCAAGGAATTTAGCAATTACAACTACAACTTGAAATTGGAAAAGAAAACCTATTACATGAACAAAGTGAAGTGAAAGTTGCAATGGATCTCACCAAGGAATGGGTAAAGATCCAGAATCTTGATGAAGAAGAACCCTAGTAAGAACTTGAGTCCCCTCTCTTCTCTCCCCCCAAAAATATCTAAAAACTAGAAAATGAACTAACTCTTTGACCCTTGCTCCCCTGGTCCTCTTAAACTTTTTCCCGCCAATACACTCCTCAAAAGTTAAGATCTCTAACCAACTCCACGCCTGAGTCACGTGACTCCTAAAAAAAAATCATATTCGAACATCGGCGCGTACGCGCAAGGTACGCGCGCGCGCCATTGGAGTGTACGCGGAGGCGGGACGTACGCGTGCGCGTCCATGAGGATCCTGGCTTAGCCGCTACTCAAGCTGGCTCGTGGCTTGGCTCTTAGTCTCGGCTCCACGTTGCTCTTATCCGCGCGAGCGCGTCAGGTGCGCGCACGCATCCTTGCGGAAATTTCCAAAGCTCAATTCTCATGCTTCCTTCCTTTGCACCCGTCTTCCTTCTCTTTTCCTGTCCATTCCTACTCTATATCCTGAAACCACTTAGCACACAAGTCACGGCATCGAATGGCATCAAGAGAAGATTAGAAATGTATCTATTTTAGTGCAAAATAAGCATGTTTTCATTCATGAGGCAAAACTAGGAAAGGAATGCAAATCTTTGTATTTTCATGCAGAAAGTGTGTGAAATCGTTGATAAACCCTTGAAATTAGCACAAGATAAACCCTCAAAATGGGGTTTGTCACCGCCCTAACAAAGGCCAAATGTCAAGCTAGTGACGCTAAAGAAGCGCTTCATGGGAGGCAACCCATGTTTTATAGCCTTACCTTTTAATCTTTAATAGTAGTTAATAAAGCAAGGTTCATGGATTCTAAATCAACTTCGACAAACACCTATAAGAATCCCTACATGCAGCATATAGTACATGATAAGTTTGGTGTTCAAGGCACACCAAAAGGGCTTGAACACACTCCATATTATGAAAGTCCTAATCAATTCTTGTTGCACCATATGATCACAAACAAGTTTGGTGTCACCAACGTTGCATGCATGGGCATTTGATTGGTCAATTGATTTGCATTCATGAATAACATTTAGTTAGTCCGAAGTAAAAAAAAAAAAAAGAAAAAGGGGGTGGCTAGCCTCCAAAATTTTTTTTTCCGCCGCAATTCAAACTAATCTCTCTTTCCTTTTGTTTTGCAAGGAATTTGGAGGGAATGTTGAAAGAACTTGATGGGACAACCAATTGAAAAGGGGGGTTCGGCCACTTCACCCATGGAACTACACACTTGTCTTCAAGGAGAGCACCTTGGAAAGTGTTGCCATGCAACATTGGGTGTAGGATAGCCTTGGAGACCGAACCAATCAATTCATAAAGGTGGTGATCCTTGTGCCCATCCAATGCCAAACCCCAACCGTCCATTATTGAACCATACTATCAATCCACACCCTTCAATCACCAATCATTCTCATATATAAAAGACTATCACTCCATACATCTCTATATACAAACATCCGTCCACTCTATCGCTTGTTCTTCTTTCTTTCGAACATACACACATTCAACATCTTTGGTGCACGAAATCACAATCACACTTTTGCAATTCCGCACAACTAACCAGCAAGTGCACTGGGTCGTCCAAGTAATACCTTACGTGAGTAAGGGTCGATCCCACAGAGATTGTGGCTTGAAGCAAGCTATGGTTATCTTGTAACTCTTAGTCAGGATATCAATAATTCTTAGATTTAATTGTAAAAAGTAAAAGAACATGAAATAAACACTTGTTTTGCAGTAATGGAGAACAGGTTGAGGTTTTGGAGATGCTCTATCTTCTGAATCTCTGCTTTCCTACTGTCTTATTCTTCAAGCACGCAAGGCTCCTTCCATCGCAAGCTGTATGTTGGGTTTCACCATTGTCAATGGCTACCTCCCATCCTCTCAGTGAAAATGTTCAACGCGCTCTGTCACAGCACGGCTATTCATCTGTCGGTTCTCGATCATGTCGGAATAGAATCCAGTGATTCTTTTGCGTCTGTCACTAACGCCCCACAATCGCGAGTTTGAAGCTCGTCACAGTCATTCAATCCTCGAATCCTACTCAGAATACCACAGACAAGGTTTAGACCTTCCGGATTCTCTTGAATGCCGCCATCAATTCTAGCTTATACCACGAAGATTCTGATTAAAGAATCCAAGAGATATCTACTCAATCTAAGGTAGAACGGAGGTGGTTATCAGGCACACGTTCATAGGTGAGAATGATGATGAGTGTCACGGATCATCACATTCATCAATTTGAGGAACAAGTGATATCTTAGAATAGAAGCAAGCGTGATTGAATGAAAAACAGTAGTAATTGCATTAATCCATCAAGACACAGCAGAGCTCCTCACCCCCAACCATGGGGTTTAGAGACTCATGCCGTAAAAGGTACAATATGAAACGTATAAAGTGTCATGAGGTAAAGATACAATGTCAAGAGGTCCTACTTATAGTGAACTAGTAACCTAGGATATACAGAAATGAGTAAATAACATAAAAATCCACTTCCGGGGTCCACTTGGTGTGTGCTTGGGCAGAACATTGAAGCTTTCATGTGTAGAGACTTTTTCTAGAGTTAAACGCCAGCTTTTGTGCCAGTTTGGGCGTTTAACTCCAACTTTTATGCCAGTTCCGGCGTTAAACGCCGGGAATTCTGAAGCTGATTTGCAACGCCGGTTTGGGCCATCAAATCTCGGGCAAAGTATGGACTATTATACATTGCTGGAAGGCCCAGGATGTCTACTTTCCAAAGCAACTAAGAGCGTGCCAATTGGGCTTCTGTAGCTCCTGAAAATCCACTTCGAGTGTAGGGAGATCAGAATCCAACAGCATCTGCAGTCCTTTTTCAGCCTCTGAATAAGATTTTTGCTCAGGTCCCTCAATTTCAGCCAGAAATTACCTGAAATCACAGAAAAAACACACAAACTCATAGTAAAGTCCAGAAAAGTGAATTTTAAATAAAAACTAATAAAAACATACTAAAAACTAACTAAAACATACTAAAAACACACTAAAAACAGTGCCAAAAAGCGTATAAATTATCCGCTCATCACAACACCAAACTTAGACTGTTGCTTGTCCCCAAGCAACTGAAAATCAAATAGGATAAAAAGAAGAGAATATACTATAAACTCCAAACTATCAATGAAACTTAGCTCCAATTAGATGAGCGGGACTAGTAGCTTTTTGCCTCTGAACAGTTTTGGCATCTCACTTTATCCTTTGAGGTTCAAAATGATTGGCATCTATAGGAACTCAAAATTCAGATAGTGTTATTGATTCTCCTAGTTAAGTATGTTGATTCTTGAATACAGCTAATTTATGAGTCTTGGCCGTGGCCCAAAGCACTCTGTTTTCCAGTATTACCACTGGATACATACATGCCACAGACACATAACTGGGTGAACCTTTTCAGATTATGACTCAACTTTGCTAGAGTCCCCAATTAGAGGTGTCCATGGTTCGTAAGCACACTCTTTTTGCTCTGGATCACGACTTTAACCGCTCAGTCTCAAGTTTTCACTTGACACCTTCACGCCACAAGCACATGGTTAGGGACAGCTTGGTTCAGCCGCTTAGGCCAGGATTTTATTCCTGTGGGCCCTCCTATTCACTGATGCTCAAAGCCTTAGATCCTTTTTATTTTACCCTTGCCTTTTGGTTTAAAGGGCTATTGGCTTTTCTGCTTGTTTTTTTTTTCTTTTTTTTTCTCTTTTTTTTGTATTCACTGCTTTTTCTTGCTTCAAGAATCAATTTGATGATTTTTCAGATCCTCAATAACATTTCTCGTTTTCCATCACTCTTTCAAGAGCCAACAATTTTAACATTCTTAAAACAACAAATTCAAAAGACATATGCACTGTTCAAGCATTCATTCAGAAAACAAAAAGTATTGTCACCACCTCAAAATAATTAAACTAGTTTCAAGGATGAATTCAAAATCATGTACTTCTTGTTCTTTTCTAATAAAAACATTTTTCATTTAAGAAAGGTGATGGATTCATAGAACATTCATAGCTTTAAGGCATAGACACTAAGATACTAATGATCATGTAGTGAAGACACAAACATAGATAGAACATCAAGCATAGAAATCGAAAAACAGAATAATAAGAATAAGGAAATTAAGGAATGGGTCCACCTTAGTAATGACGGCTAGTTCTCCTTCTTGAAGATCCTATGGAGTGCTTGAGCTCCTCAATGTCTCTTCCTTACCCTTCTTACTCCTCTCACATTTCATGGAGGATAATGGTTGCTTTTGTTGAGGTCCATGAGTGGGCTCTTTTGTTTGCTCCATCCTCTTTCTTAGTGATGGGCTTTTGAGATGAATCTCTCCATCTCTCATGACTCGGAGTTGGAAGCAACTGCCTTTCCTTTCCTCTTCCTAGAAGTTTCTCCGGCCTTAAGTTCCATCTATGGTTATGGAAAAACAAAAAGCAACACTTTTACCACACCAAACTTAGAAGGTTTGCTCGTCCTCGAGCAAAAGAAGAAAGAATAGAGGAGAAGAAGAAAATGGAGAAGATGGAGAGGTGTGAGTGGTTAAGAGGTGATGGGAAAGAGTATTTGGGGAAGGGTATTATTGGAATGTGTGAAGAAGAGAGAGTGTGAACTGAGATTGGTGGGGATCCTGTGGGGTCTGATGACAAGTCATCATATACCCATTTTCCAAGCTAAATTCACTTGTTTAGATAGCATTTATGCACTTTCTTGCATCCTAAGTAAGTGGTTTGGAGTGAAAATGCATAACTTCTTTAAATCATACAACCACCATGAATTTAATGTTAATCATTGAGGTTTGAGCTCATTTTAATTGAATTTTAATTGATTTATAAGCCTCTTGAATTTAGTGATACTTTGAGTGGTTGTTTGGTTTATTATAGGTGAAGAAAAGAAAAGAAAATGAAAAGCGTGGCCTAAGAAGCGTGACACAAGAAAAGGAAAGCGTGGCCAAAGAAGGGAGAAGCGTGCCGCAACTCATAGTGGAAGCAACCTTGCCCTCCACAAGGGCAGAATGCCCTTTAGGAGGGCAGCATTAGGTGACCAAGCAAGCATAGGCAACTCTGCCCTGCCCACTCCAAGGGCAGAGCACAAAATGGTGCCTTGGAGCAAGGAGAAGCAAACTCTGCCCTGCCCTTGTGGAGAGCAGGATCGGGCTCCATGAGGAAGAAAATCAAGGTAAAAATGTCAACTATGCAAGCCACAAGGTTCGAACAATGAACCATGAGGAAGCCAAGCTCTAAGACCCACTAGCGTGCCAAGAAATCAAAAGAAAAAGTAGCGTGTTTGCAAGCCACCAGGTTCGAACACGGGTCATGAAGATTGGGAACCTTGCCCTGCCTTTGGCGCGGGCAGGGCAGCTTTTGAAATTGGCGCATCACACACAAGACCTTGGCGCACCATTTCTCAGCCTCTGGCGCACCAACCTCATGCCAGACGCGCACCACGCAGCACCAAGACGCAACATGGCCGCACCAACTCCAAGCACCAAGCATCAATTTTCTGCCCTGCCCTCCACAAGGGCAGGGCAGCCTCCTGTGAGTGGTTTTTGGGCCAAAATTCAAATTAAAAATTCATTTGAATTCATTTCTTCACCAATCCAAAAAGCCCATCCAAATCCCTTTATTCAAGAATAGAAAGTGTATAAATAGGACTTAGTTTGATGTAATTAGGACCTTTAGCTACCTTTACTTTGAGCTTTGAATTTTTGCTTTCATTTTGGAGCTTTTAACTTTTGTCTTTGAGCTTTCTTGAGAGACTTGTCCGAGAACTAAGAGGATCAAGGGAGAATTGATTGATCTCCTTCCTCCATTCTCTTGGGCAATTCCACTCTTCTGTTTTCTGAGTATTGGGTGTGTGAAATTGGGGAAATTCTGTCCCAATTCCCATTCAAGCTCTTTGCACTTTATTCTCTGCTTAATTGAATTCCAAATCTGTTCTTCTACTGCTTCATCTTTAATTTTCTGTTAATTGCTTTGATAATTCAGATCTGGGAAGGAAATTGGGTTTTAGGCTCTGCTACCTAAGCCCTTGGGATCCTGAGATCACAACTCATTTTGGGTTCTTCTGTGAACCTCTGCTACATTTCCTTTCAATTCTGTTTGAATGCTTATTGCTTCTGATTTACTTTCTGCTCAACCATTTACTGCAATTTACATCTTCTTTGATTAGATCCTGCAATCCCATTCCTCAATTCCCTTTTACTTTCTAGCAATTTATCTTTCTTGCCATTTAAGTTACTGCAATTTAAGTTTCTTGCACTTTAAGTTTCAGTCATTTACTTTCTTGCTCTTTAAGATTCTGCACATTTACAATTCTGTTCTTCAATTTACTGCACTTCTCCCTTTCCCCTTTACATTTACTGTCATTTACTTTCTGTTAAACACAAATCACTCAACCAAAACTTGATTCGCTTGACTAAATCACCCACTAAACTAAAATTGCTCAATCCTTCAATCCCTGTGGGATCGACCTCACTCTTGTGAGTTATTATTACTTGATGCGACCCGGTACACTTGCCGGTGAGTTTTGTGTTGGATCATTTTCGACACATCAAGTTTTTGGCGCCGTTGCCGGGGATTGAAATAGATTGACAATGATTAAGTGAAGTGGAGATCTAGATTAAGCATTTTTCTTTTCTGTTGTTCTAAATCTCACTAACACACTAACTGCTTGAATTTTTGCTTAAACTAACTAAACCTTCATTCTAACCACAGATTGAAGTTCCATAGTATTTCTGGGTTTGTGTGTTTATTGTTGTGTGTTTGCATGTCAGGTATAGGGAGATCCTCTCCTATCATCTCTGAAATTGATCCAAGGACTCTTAGGAGAATAAGAAGAGCTGAAAGAGGGAAGTACATTGTTGGAGAAGAAGAAGAATCTGAGGAGGAATTCCAAGTCATGGAAGGAGATACCAATCAACCAGGAGGAGAAGGAGCCAACAATAATCAACAACAGAGAAGAGTTTTGGCTTCATACACATTTGCAAATGCCAAGCATTGTGGGAGTAGCATTCTTCCTCCCAATGTCAATGCAAACAACTTTGAACTCAAGCCACAACTCATCACTCTGGTTCAAAACAATTGTTCTTTTGGAGGAGGGCCTTTGGAGGATCCAAACCAACATTTGTCCACTTTCTTGAGAATCTGTGACACAGTGAAAACAAATGGTGTGCCTCCTGATAGCTACAAGTTGCTACTCTTCCCATTCTCTCTCAGAGATAAAGCAACTCAATGGCTAGAGACTTTTCCAAAAGAAAGTATCAACACTTGGGATGACTTAGTGAGCAAGTTTCTTGCCAAATTCTACCCCCCTCAAAGAGTCCTAAGGTTGAAGACAGAGGTTCAAACATTCACTCAAATGGAAGCCGAGAACTTATATGAAGCATGGGAGAGATATAAGGCTCTATTGAGGAAGTGTCCACCAGAGATGTTCACTGAGTGGGATAAGTTGCAAAACTTCTATGAAGGCCTCACTCTTAAAGCTCAAGAAGCTCTTGATCACTCTGCTGGAGGCTCTTTACAACTCATGAAGACCACAGAAGAAGCTCAAAACCTTATTGAGATGGTGGCTAACAACCAATATTTCTTTGCTCATCAAAGACAACGCCAACCATCACAGAGAAGAGGAGTCATAGAGTTGGAAGGAGTTGATTCAATCTTAGCCCAAAACAAGATGATGCAGCAGCAGATTCAACAACAATTTGAACAAATGGCTAAGAGAATTGATGGCTTGCAAGTGGCAGCAGTGACCACAAGCCAACCTCCAACCACTTGGGTGCAAAGTGAAGAAACTCAAGAAGAGCAACAACAAGAGCAAGTCCAATACATGCACAATCAAAATTCTGGAACAAATGAAGTCTATGGTGATACCTACAATCCATCTTGGAAGAACCATCCCAACCTCAGATGGGGAGACAACCATACCCAAAACCAACAACCATGGCAAAGAAACACAAGCCAAAACAATTGGAAAAACACAAACCATAATCCCCAGCCAAACACTAACCAAAATTCATACAGAAAACCACAAAACAACTACCCAAATTCTAACCAATACCCACCCAATAACCACCCAACTAACCAAACCACTTATCTTCATCCATCAACACCCCAGAACCAACCCATCACACAAGATTCACAGAGAATCACCAACCTAGAGCTACTCATGGAGAAACTAATGAAGAGCCAAGAATTGACAAACAAAAATCAAGAAGCCTCCATGAAGAACCTAGAGAGGCAGATTGGACAAATCTCTAAGAAGATCTCTGTTGAGAAGCCATCAAGTTCACTACCTAGTGACACCATTCCCAACCCAAAGGAAGAATGCAAGGTTGTGCAACTAAGAAGTGGAAGGGTGTTGACAGATGGTAACCAAGGAGCAACAAAGAAGCTTATGGAAGATGACACTGAGCCAACAAAGAAGGATGAAACCATCAACAAAGACAAGATAAGCAAGAATGCTTCAGAAAAGCTCACAGAGGAAGACAACAAACCACAGGATTTAAAGAAAGGCAAGCAAATCATGGAGGAACCAATTCCAAAGCAGCATCAAGTGGTGAAGAGCTCAACACCACCACTACCCTACCCACAAAGATTTCACAAGGAAACAAAGGACCAGCACTTCCACAAATTTCTTGAGACTTTCAAGAAGCTAGAGATTAACATACCTTTGGCAGAGGCTTTGGAGCAAATACCCCTGTATTCCAAGTTCTTAAAGGAGCTCATCAACAAGAAAAGGGATTGGAATGAGAAGGAAACAGTGATGCTCAATGAGGAATGTAGTGCACTCATTAATAAAGGACTCCCTCCCAAGCTTGAGGACCCTGGAGGTTTCTTCTTACCATGCACTATTGGGAACCTGCTCATTAACAAAGGGATGTGCGATCTAGGAGCAAGCATAAATCTAATCCCATATTCTCTAGTGAAAAAGCTTGGCATAGAGGAGGTGAAACCAACAGAGATGACTTTGGAATTGGTGGATCAATCAATAATCTCTCCTAAGGGGCTGATTGAGAACCTTTTAGTTAAGGTTGGCAAGTTCATCTATCCGGCAGACTTTGTGATCCTAGATTCTTCAGAGAATGGAAATGACTCTATAATACTTGGTCGACCATTTTTGGCCACTGCTAGAGCCATCGTGGACATAGAGCAAGGAGAGTTAACCCTCAGGATGCATGAGGAGAGCATCATCCTGAAAGTCTTCCCAGCATCACAAAGGAATGAAGAAACAAGCAGAATGAGTGATGACCTTCTTTCAGAGCAATCCACTGAAAAGGAAGTGGAACAGATAAACAAACAAATACAAGAAGAAAAAGGGATTCACAAGGAAGCAGGGGTGATCAGCAAGAAGGAAAGCATCACAACTCAAGTAATTGCCAAGAAAGGAAGATCAACAAGCAAGAAAAAGGTGAAGAACAAGAAAAAGGCTCACAAAGGGTGGAAGAACAAGAAAATCCCAACTGAAGGATTCTCTAAGGGTGATAAGGTGCAATTAATATACCAACAGCAGGGAGCAGAAGATTATTACACTGTCAACCAAATTCTCTCTCTTGAGCATATGGAAATTGAGCATCAAAGCACTCAGAGAAAGCTGACAGTGAGAGGTGACAAGCTGAGACATCACCAACATCAACCACCTTAAAGGGAGGTTAATGTCAAGCTAATGACAATAAAAGAGCGCTTGTTGGGAGGCAACCCAACCTGAGGTAGTTTCTTTTCATAGCTTTTTAATAAAAATGTTGAGTAATTGTTGTGCATAGCAAGGAGCTAAGTTTGGTGTTGCACACCAAAACAATTTGAGGGAGAATGCAAATTTCTAAGTTTGGTGTTCCACCAAAAATATCAATTGAAAACAAATTCTCACCTCTTGCATGATTCTAGCTCCAAGCAATCAAACATATTATTCAACTGTTGAATTATTTTCTAGTTTTTATTTCATTCAACTCTTAGCAAGGATACATGGTTTCAAATATGGTTAACTTGGTACATCTGAGACAGTGGCAAAACAATTAAGTTTGGTGTTCACACACCAAAAGAAATCCTAAAAGCCACACTCAATCTATGCTTACTAACCATATAATCAAGGGCTTGAGAAGCAAGCAACTTTGAGGATTATGCAGGACATGAATCAACAATTGAAGACACTATGCATTTTGACTCAAAGGGAACACAACAGAAGGAGAAAAATCAAAGAGCTGCAGCTTCAAAGGTTGTATCTGAACTTAATCCTTGCTGCTATGTGATGTTTCGAATCTGGAAGCCATTGTATCTCTTGCTAAAGTGTTTATTTAGCTACAAGTGAAATGGTTTGTTAAAAATGATAAATCTGCTTAGTACTTGTATCCATCACTTAGCTTTAAATATTGCTTTGTTTCCCATATGCTTAAATAAAAGAGTTTGGTTTGAATTGAAAAGTAAAATATCCAATGTCGCATGAGTATGAATGGAAGTTGGTGGTGGCATATGTGTTTGATTAAATGCATAACTCATGAAATAAATGTTGCATAATATCATTTTCATCCAATTGTGAGTTAGCTTGCTGTTATGAAAACTCATATCAAGAATGAAATGCCCTTGGTAACAAAAACAGAAAGAAAAAGGAAAGAAAAAGCCAAAATGGCAAGAAAAACAAAGAATAAAGGTTGGACACCAATGGCTTGAACCTTAGGACAAATGCCTGTGGTGTTCTTGTACTGAGATCTGCTTGGATGAGTAAATTCTAAGGGGTATTTTGAAACCCGGTCACTTAGATCAACTGATTTGGGATGGCCAATTGAAAATCCACAATAAAAAGCAACTTAGATACAAAGCACTTAGTGATCCAAAGAGATGCTGGGCATCAATGATCCTAGGAAGAATTAATGAGCTAAGTGTCTGTGGAGGAAGGATGTTGAGCAAAAGAAAAGAAAATAAAGCCAAAGGCTATGCTGCAGCATTTGACACCCAACCTACAAGAAAGTAATAAGCTTGTTAAAGCATTAAAAAAAGAGTTACCAAGGGAGTAATCAAAAGAAGAGTCTTATAACAGCAAGCTTAGCAAACCTTTGATGCAAAATGTGTATTATGCAGCAGCAACAATAAATGAGTTGTCATTGTCTGCATAAAAGCATCATAGATCAAGTTCTGCTATCTGCATAATAAGGATATACATTCTTTTCTTATTCATTTCATTTACTCTTAGTTTTGATGCTTGCTTGGGGACAAGCAAGGTTTAAGTTTGGTGTTGTGATGACAAGTCATCATATACCCATTTTCCAAGCTAAATTCACTTGTTTAGATAGCATTTATGCACTTTCTTGCATCCTAAGTAAGTGGTTTGGAGTGAAAATGCATAACTTCTTTAAATCATACAACCACCATGAATTTAATGTTAATCATTGAGGTTTGAGCTCATTTTAATTGAATTTTAATTGATTTATAAGCCTCTTGAATTTAGTGATACTTTGAGTGGTTGTTTGGTTTATTATAGGTGAAGAAAAGAAAAGAAAATGAAAAGCGTGGCCTAAGAAGCGTGACACAAGAAAAGGAAAGCGTGGCCAAAGAAGGGAGAAGCGTGCCGCAACTCATAGTGGAAGCAACCTTGCCCTCCACAAGGGCAGAATGCCCTTTAGGAGGGCAGCATTAGGTGACCAAGCAAGCATAGGCAACTCTGCCCTGCCCACTCCAAGGGCAGAGCACAAAATGGTGCCTTGGAGCAAGGAGAAGCAAACTCTGCCCTGCCCTTGTGGAGAGCAGGATCGGGCTCCATGAGGAAGAAAATCAAGGTAAAAATGTCAACTATGCAAGCCACAAGGTTCGAACAATGAACCATGAGGAAGCCAAGCTCTAAGACCCACTAGCGTGCCAAGAAATCAAAAGAAAAAGTAGCGTGTTTGCAAGCCACCAGGTTCGAACATGGGTCATGAAGATTGGGAACCTTGCCCTGCCCTTGGCGCGGGCAGGGCAGCTTTTGAAATTGGCGCATCACACACAAGACCTTGGCGCACCATTTCTCAGCCTCTGGCGCACCAACCTCATGCCAGACGCGCACCACGCAGCACCAAGACGCAACATGGCCGCACCAACTCCAAGCACCAAGCATCAATTTTCTGCCCTGCCCTCCACAAGGGCAGGGCAGCCTCCTGGGAGTGGTTTTTGGGCCAAAATTCAAATTAAAAATTCATTTGAATTCATTTCTTCACCAATCCAAAAAGCCCATCCAAATCCCTTTATTCAAGAATAGAAAGTGTATAAATAGGACTTAGTTTGATGTAATTAGGACCTTTAGCTACCTTTACTTTGAGCTTTGAATTTTTGCTTTCATTTTGGAGCTTTTAACTTTTGTCTTTGAGCTTTCTTGAGAGACTTGTCCGAGAACTAAGAGGATCAAGGGAGAATTGATTGATCTCCTTCCTCCATTCTCTTGGGCAATTCCACTCTTCTGTTTTCTGAGTATTGGGTGTGTGAAATTGGGGAAATTCTGTCCCAATTCCCATTCAAGCTCTTTGCACTTTATTCTCTGCTTAATTGAATTCCAAATCTGTTCTTCTACTGCTTCATTTTTAATTTTCTGTTAATTGCTTTGATAATTCTGATCTGGGAAGGAAATTGGGTTTTAGGCTCTGCTACCTAAGCCCTTGGGATCCTGAGATCACAACTCATTTTGGGTTCTTCTGTGAACCTCTGCTACATTTCCTTTCAATTCTGTTTGAATGCTTATTGCTTCTGATTTACTTTCTGCTCAACCATTTACTGCAATTTACATCTTCTTTGATTAGATCCTGCAATCCCATTCCTCAATTCCCTTTTACTTTCTAGCAATTTATCTTTCTTGCCATTTAAGTTACTGCAATTTAAGTTTCTTGCACTTTAAGTTTCAGTCATTTACTTTCTTGCTCTTTAAGATTCTGCACATTTACAATTCTGTTCTTCAATTTACTGCACTTCTCCCTTTCCCCTTTACATTTACTGTCATTTACTTTCTGTTAAACACAAATCACTCAACCAAAACTTGATTCGCTTGACTAAATCACCCACTAAACTAAAATTGCTCAATCCTTCAATCCCTGTGGGATCGACCTCACTCTTGTGAGTTATTATTACTTGATGCGACCCGGTACACTTGCCGGTGAGTTTTGTGTTGGATCGTTTTCCACACATCAGGGTCCACAAATCTTGAGGTGACAAGGATTTCTCATCCCTGCACCAATTAGGCTTGCAAAACGCCCCTTGCTTCCAATCCTGGCATTAAACGCCAGGTTGCTGCCCATTTCTGGCGTTTAACGCCAGCTTCTTGCCCTTCTCTGACGTTAAACGCCAGCTCTGTGCCCATTTCTGGCGTTAAACGCCCAGAATGGTGCCAGACTGGGCGTTTAACGCCCATTCTGCTGCCCTTACTGGCGTTTAAATGCCAGCAAGTTTCTCCTCCAGGGTGTGCTTTTTTCCATTCTGTTTTTCATTCTGTTTTTGCTTTTTCAGTTATTTTTATGACTTCACATGAACATCAACCTACAGAAGACATAAAATAACAATAGAAGCTAAATAGATAGAATTGGGTTGCCTCCCAACAAGCGCTTCTTGAATGTCAGTAGCTTGACAGTGGGCTCTCTTGGAGCTTCACGGATACTCAAAGCATGATGATGGCCTCTCAACACCAAACTTAGAGTTTGGTTGTGGCCTCCCAACACCAAACTTAGAGTTTGAATGTGGGGGTTTTATTTGACTATGTATTGAGAGAAGCCTTTCATGCTTCGTCCCTTTCTTGTCTGCAAACCATGGTACTTCCTGAATGGCGAAGAGTTGCTCATCTGGAAAGGTTTCAGAGATCTCAGTAGGAGGGTGGGGCGCTCCTGCTACTGGTTCTATCCGGGACAGGTGATCAGCTACTTGATTCTCAGTCCCTTTTCTGTCTCTTATTTTTATATCAAACTCTTGCAGAAGCAACACCCATCTTATGAGCCTGGGTTTTGAATCCTGCTTTGTGAGTAGATATTTAAGAGCAGCATGGTCAGTATACACAATCACTTTTGATCCTACTAGATAGGATCTAAACTTGTCAATGGCATAAACCACTGCAAGTAACTATTTTTCTGTGGTTGTGTAATTCTTCTGTGCATCATTTAAAACACGGCTAGCATAATAAATGACATGCAGAAGCTTGTTATGCCTCTGTCCCAACACTGCACCTATGGTATGGTCACTGCCATCACACATTAGTTCGAATGGTAATGTCCAGTCTGGTGTAGAGATGACTGGTGTTGTGACCAGCTTAGCTTTCAGAGTCTCAAACGCCTGCAGACACTCCTTATCAAAGATAAATAGCGTGTCAGCAGCTAACAGATTACTCAGAGGTTTGGCAATTTTTGAAAAATCCTTTATAAACCTTCTGTAGAATCCTGCATGCCCCATAAAGCTTCTGATTGCCTTAACATTGGCAGGTGGTGGTAATTTTTCAATTACCTCCACCTTAGCTTGATCCACCTCTATTCCTTTGTTCGAAATTTTGTGCCCAAGGACAATTCCTTCAGTCACCATAAAGTGACATTTTTCCCAGTTTAAGACCAGGTTAGTCTCTTGGCACATTTTCAGGACAAGTGCTAAATGATCAAGACAGGAGCTGAATGAGTATCCAAATACTGAGAAGTCATCCATGAAGACTTCCAGGAACTTCTCTACCATATCAGAGAAGATAGAGAGCATGCACCTCTGAAAGGTTGCGGTGCATTACACAGACCAAAGGGCATCCTTCTGTAGGAAAATACTCCAGAAGGACATGTGAATGCTGTTTTCTCTTGGTTATGAGGATCTACTGCAATTTGGTTGTAACCTGAATAGCCATCCAAAAAGCAGTAGTACGCATGACCTGCTAGTCTCTCTAGCATCTGGTCTATGAATGGTAAAGGAAAATGATACTTTCTGGTGGCTGTATTGAGCCTTCTGTAGTCAATACACATACGCCACCCTATAAGTGTTCTTGTTGGAACCAGTTCATTCTTTTCATTATGAACCACTGTCATGCCTCCCTTTTTGGGGACAACGTGGACAGGGCTCACGCTGGGGCTATCAGAAATAGGATAAATAATCCCAGCCTCTAGTAACTTAGTGACCTCTTTCTGCACCACCTTCTTCATGGCTGGATTTAGCCGCCTCTGTGGTTGAACCACTGGCTTAGCATCATCCTCCAATAGGATCTTGTGCATGCATCTTGCTGGGCTAATGCCCTTAAGATCACTTATGGACCACCCAAGAGCTGTCTTGTATGTCCTTAACACTTGAATTAGTGCTTCCTCTTCCTGTGGATTTAAAGCAGAGCTTATGATCACTGGAAAAGTGTCAGCTTCTCCTAGAAATGCATATTTCAGGGATGGTGGTAGTGGCTTGAGCTCAGGTTTAGGAGGCTTATCCTCTTCCTCAGGAATTTTCAGAATTTCTTTTATTTCCTCTGGTTCCTCCAGGTCAGGCTGAACATCTTCAAAAATGTCCTCTAGCTCTGATTCGAGACTCTCAGTTATATTAACATCTTCCACCAGAGAGTCTATAATATCAATGCTCATACAGTCATTTGGGGTGTCTGGATGCTGCATAGCTTTGACAACATTCAACTTAAACTCATCCTCATTGACTCTCAGGGTTAATTCCCCTTGTTGGACGTCAATGAGGGTTCGTCCAGTTGCTAGGAAAGGTCTTCCTAGAATGAGAGTTGCACTCTTGTGCTCCTCCATTTCCAGTACTACAAAGTCAGTGGGAAAAGGCAAATGGCCCAACCTTGACAATCATGTCCTCAATTACGCTTGATGGATATTTAATGGAGCCATCAGCAAGTTGGAGGCATATTTGGGTTGGTTTGACTTCTTCAGCCAAGCCAAGCTTTCTGATAGTGGATGCAGGTATTAGGTTGATACTTGCCCCAAGATCACATAGAGCTTTCTTGGTACAAGTACCCTCTAATGTGCATGGCATCATAAAGCTTCTAGGATCTTTAAGCTTCTCTGGTAAGCTCTTTAAAATGACTGCACTGCATTCTTCAGTGAGAAAAACTTTTTCAGTTTCTCTCCAATCCTTCTTATGACTTAAGATCTCTTTCATGAACTTATCATAAGAGGGTATTTGCTCAAGTGCCTCTGCAAATGGAATCTTTATTTCAAGAGTCCTGAGATAGTCTGCAAAGCAGGCAAATTGTTTGTCTTGTTCCGCTTGGCGGAGTTTCTGAGGATAAGGCATCTTGGCAATATACTCTTCAACCTTAGTTGCTGCAGGTTTACTTCCTACAGAAGTGGTTGGAGAAACCTGCTTAAGGGGGTTGTTATCAGCACTTGCAAGTGTCTGACCCCTTTGTGGCATTTGAACGCCAGGATTGGGTGCTTTTTGGGCGTTTAACGCCAGATTGCAACCCTTTTCTGGCGTTTGAACGCCAGAATTGGCTACCCATTGGGCGTTTAACGCCACTTTCTTACCCTTTTCTGGCGTTTGAACGCCAGAATCATTCCTCTCTAGGCTCTTACTATCCTCAGAGGGATTTTGGGTAGTTGGTTGGTGATCCTCTGTCAGTTGTTCCTTTCTTAGCTTTCTGCTGCTTTGAGTTGATACATTCAATGTCTTCCCACTCCTTAATTTAATAGCTTGGCATTCTTTTGTTATCTGTTTAGATAGTTGTTGTCTTGTCTGATTCAATTGTGCTTCCATATTCTTGTTAGCATTTTTAGTGTCTTGGAGCATCTCTTTAAATTCTGCTAATTGTTTTGTCATAAGGAGTAATTGTTGATTAAGCTCAATAATCTGTTCTTGAGGATTAGGATTAGTAATTACTGCCCTGGCCTCTTCCTTTATGTAGGACTCACTGCTAGAGTACAAATGTTGATTTCTAGCAACAGTATCTATGAGTTCTTGAGCCTCTTCAATCGTCTCCCTCATGTGTATAGATCCACCAGCTGAGTGGTCTAAAGACATCTGAGCTTTTTCTGTAAGCCCATAATAGAAGATGTCTAACTGTACCTATTCTGAGCATTTCCTTAGTATACCTCTATACCTCTCCCAGGCATTATAAAGGGGTTCATTATCCTCTTGTTTAAAGGCTTGGATGTCCAGCCTTAGCTGTGTCATCCTTTTTGGAGGGTAAAATTGATTCAGGAATTTGTCTGATAACTGTCTCCATGTTTTTATGCTTGTTGTGGGTTGGTTATTCAACCACCTCTTAGCTTGATCTTTTACAGCAAATGAAAACAGTAACAATCTGTAGACATCCTGATCCACTTCTTTATCATGTACTGTGTCAGCAATTTGTAAGAACTGTGCTAGAAACTCAGTAGGTTCTTCCTGTGGAAGACCGGAATACTGGCAATTTTGCTGCACCATGATAATAAGTTGAGGATTTAGCTCAAAGCTGCTTGCTTTAATGGGAGGTATACAGATGCTACTCCCATATGCAGCTGTAATGGGGTTAGCATATGACCCCAGAGTCCTTCTGGGCTGCTCAATTCCACTTAGGTCCATGATGGAGAAAGGGAGATGATGTGGATATTATAATTATTTTTTTAATTAAAAGTAACCAAAAATAATAAACTAAAATGAATGAAAAATAAAATAAAAATTTAAAAACCAAAAGAGAATAAAATCAAAGCAAATTGAAAACTAAATTAATTAATTAATTAAAAAGATTTTGGAATTAGCAATTAAGAAGATATGATTGAAAATTATTTTGAAAAAGATTTGATTTTTAAAATGAGGAAAGAGAAAAACAACAAAATGACACCAAACTTAAAATTTTTAGAAAATCAGACACAAATTTTCGAAAATTTAAAGGAAAACACAAAGAAGACACCAAACTTAGAATTTTTATAGGTAAAGAAACAACTAAGACTATGCAAATTCGAAAAATTAAGAGAAAGTAAAAGCATGCAATTGACAACAAACTTAAAATATGAAACTAGACTCAAATAAAATACTCTAAACCAACAAAAATAAAATATTCCTAATCTAAGCAACAAGATCGACCGTCAGTTGTCCAAACTCGAACAATCCCCGGCAACGGCACCAAAAACTTGGTGCATGAAATCACAATCACACTTTTGCAATTCCGCACAACTAACCAGCAAGTGCACTGGGTCGTCCAAGTAATACCTTACGTGAGTAAGGGTCGAGCCCACAGAGATTGTCGGCTTGAAGCAAGCTATGGTTATCTTGTAACTCTTAGTCAGGATATCAATAATTCTCATATTTAATTGTAAAAAGTAAAAGAACATGAAATAAATACTTGTTTTGCAGTAATGGAGAACAGGTTGAGGTTTTGGAGATGCTCTATCTTCTGAATCTCTGCTTTCCTACTGTCTTCTTCTTCAAGCACGCAAGGATCCTTCCATGGCAAGCTGTATGTTGGGTTTCACCGTTGTCAATGGCTACCTCCCATCCTCTCAGTGAAAATATTCAACGCGCTCTGTCATAGCACGGCTATTCATCTGTCGGTTCTCGATCATGTCAGAATAGAATCCAGTGATTCTTTTGCGTCTGTCACTAACGCCGCACAATCTCGAGTTTGAAGCTCGTCACAGTCATTCAATCCTCGAATCCTACTCAGAATACCACAGACAATGTTTAGACCTTTCGCATTCTCTTGAATGCCGCCATCAATTCTAGCTTATACCACGAAGATTCTGATTAAAGAATCCAAGAGATAACTACTCAATCTAAGGTAGAACGGAGGTGGTTGTCAGGCACACGTTCATAGGTGAGAATGATGATGAGTGTCACGGATCATCACATTCATCAAGTTGAGGAACAAGTGATATCTTAGAATAGAAGCAAGCGTGATTGAATTAAAAACAGTAGTAATTTCATTTATCCATCAAGACACAGCAGAGCTCCTCACCCCCAACCATGGGATTTAGAGACTCATGCCGTAGAAGGTACAACATTGTTACGGATCCGGGCCACGGATCCCGAACCCAGAACTGCGCCTTACCCGGCTTCCCGAGTCCAACTCCGAGAGGCCCAAAAACCCGGGACTGTGCCTTACTGGGCCATTGTTGTTCGGAGGGCTGAGCCTGTGATGGCATAGGTCGGTTTGCTGGATAAGAAGCTGCGTCATTCTCAGGCCGAGGTGGCTAAGTTGAAGGAGGAGCTTGAGGCTGCCGAGGCTGCGAAGGAGAAGGCTTTGAAGTCTTCAGAGGAGGCTGGGGCGGAGATTCTCTGACTTTCTGAGGTTGAGACTTCGCTTCTTTCCCAATTGGCAGAGGAGCGGCAGCGGGCTTCGGATGCGGGTTCTCAGGCTGCCGCGCTTCTCGCCGAGTCGGAGGCTCTGAAGGCCGAGGTTGCTACCTTGAAGAGGGAGAAGACGGAGTTGCTGGCTGATGCAAAGGATGCAATTGCGGCTGCCGAGGAAACGATGAGGGCTCAAGCTTCAGTGCTGGCTCCTGGTGCGGATGTGTCCGTGATGGGGGCCTTCAAGACTGTTCGTGATGGCCAGATCGTTGACCTTAAGTAGCTTCTTTGGATTTTTTCTTTAAACTGTGTTTTGGATATTTTCGGATGGCCAAGGGCCGTGTATTTTGAGATTTCGGAACACTTTACTTTCGTTTTAATAGTGTTTATTGGCCGTCCGGGCCTTTTTGTATGTTCCGTTGTTACATTGTTTTTGGGCCATCCGGGCCTATTGTACATTCCGTTTTAGGCTATTCCGTGTGTATTTTGTTTGTTTCCTCGGACCATCGTTTGGTCGGGTTCTTTTGTGGATATCTGCGTTTTTGGTCCTGGGGGTGATCAGTCCCCCAGTTGTGGCCGTGTTTTTGTTCCGTATTTGGGACACTTAGGAAAATAGAAATAGCTGTTTTAATGGAATTTTTACTGATGGTTCGGCCTCGTTAAAACCCTCCGTTGATGGCAGGAAAGAGTACCCGAGTTTAAATCTTAAAAGGAAACCTTAGAAATCGTAAACTGGTAGGAGAGGTACTGAAAATAAAAACAGAAATGAGGACAAAGGTGCGACCTTTTTAGGTTGGTCTAGGCGTAGTATCGTCGCAAGTTGGCGGCGTTCCATGTCCTCAGGACTTCGTCGCCGTTGAGCCGTTCGAGTTTGTACGCTCCTTTTCCGATTACAGCCTTGATTCTGTATGGTCCTTCCCAGTTGGGGGTGAGCTTCCCTTCTCCTGGGGTCGGGGGACCGATATCGTTTCGTTGTAGGACGAGGTCGTCGGCCGCGAATTCTCGCCGGATGACTCCGTGATTGTATCTTAGGCTGATTCTCTGTTTTAGGGTTAGCTCCCTGAGATGGGTTATGCTTCTTGTTTCGTCAATGATGTCTCGTTCCGCTTCCTCGTCATTTCCTCCGATCATTTTTCTGGGGCTTGGGTCTCCGATCTCTACTGGGATGACCGCCTCAACAACGTGTGTTAGTCGGAAAGGTGTTTCTCCCGTGGTCGTCTGAGGTGTGGTTCGGTATGACCATAGGACCGATCCGAGTTCGTCGGCCCATAGTCATTTGGCTTCGTCGAGCCATTTTTTAAGTCCTTTGACGATTATTTTGTTCGCGGATTCTACCTGTCCGTTTGTCTGAGGGTGTTCTACCGAGCTGAAACGGTGAGATACACGTAGCCCCTCTAAAAATTCTTTGAATTTTTTATCGGTAAATTGGGTTCCGGTGTCCGAGATAATGATCTCGGGGATCCCGAATCGGGTGATGATCTGTCGCCAGAGGAATTTTCAGCATTGGGTTGCTGTTATGGAGGACAGGGGTTCGGCTTCGATCCATTTAGTGTAGTAGTCTATGGCGACAATGAGGTATCTGAACTGGCCGGGTGCCGTAGGGAAGGGTCCGATGAGGTCGATGTCCCAGGTGCCGAACAGCCATTCTGCCGATATGGTGCTGAGCTGGTGCGGCGCAGCTTGGTGGATATTGGCGTCCTTTGGCATTTGTCGCAGTTTTTAACTATTTGTATGGAATCTCGGATAACCGTGGGCCAGAAGTAGCCTGCTCTGATGACTTTTTGGGCTAATGTTTTGCCTCCGACGTCGTGGCCGCAGCAGCCTTCGTGGATTTCACGGAGTATGTACTCCGTGTTCTCGGGGTTTAGGGTTGCGAGAGTCCGCGTTTGTATAGCTGTCCTGTGACAATGGTATAGTTGGCGGCTTCCTTTTTATTCATTTTTCCTCTTTGGGATCATGATCCCGTCTTGGTTTTCGAGATGACTCCAGCGCCTCCGTAGGTGGAGTTTGACGAGCCGTCGACGTGTAGTTTCCATGATTCGGGGGTGAGCTTTCCCGGAGTCATCTCGGCGATGAAGTCGGCCATGGCTTGTGCTTTGATCGCATTTTGGGGTTCGAATTTGATCTGGAATTGAGATAGTTCGATGGACCACGCTAACATTCTTCCCGCTAGGTCGGGTTTCTGCAAAACCTGCTTGACCGCTTGGTCGGTTCGAACCGTCATGGGATGAGCTTGGAAGTATTGTCGTAGGCGCCGGGAGGCTGTAAGAAGTGCAAAAGCTAGCTTTTCTAAACGTGAGTAGCGAGCTTCCACATCCTGTAGGACTTTGCTTATGAAATATACCGGTTTTTGCTCTTTTTCCTCGTTTTCACGGACGAGCGCTGCTGCGAGTGCCTCTTCCGTTATGGAGAGGTACAGGTAAAGTGTTTCCCCTGTTTGGGGTTTGGCGAGGATTGGTGGTTCCGCTAGGACCCTCTTGAAGTGTTGGAATGCTTCTTCACATTCCGTCTCCCATTTGAAAGGGGCTCCTTTTTTCATTAGTTTGAAGAAAGGGGTCGCTTTTTGAGCCGATGCTCCGAGGAAGCGCGATAATGCCGTCAGTCGGCCGGTAAGCTTTTGGATGTCTTTAAGGTTTTTGGGGCTTGTCATCTCGAGGACGGCGCGACATTTCTCCGGGTTTGCTTCAACTCCGCGTTGCGTAATCATGAAGCCGAGGAACTTCCCTGCCTCCATTCCGAAGGCACATTTTGCCGGGTTGAGTCGCATTTGGTGCTTTCGTAGGGTGTTCATTATGACCTTGAGGTCGTCGGTTAGTTGTTCGCCGAATTCGGTCTTGGCGAGCATGTCGTCTATGTAGACTTCTAATTTGTTTCCGGACAGGTCTCGAAATATCTTGTTAACAAGTCTTTGATAGGTGGCTCCAGCATTTTTCAAGCCGAAGGGCATTACAGTGTAGCAGTATGTCCCGTCTGGGGTGATGAACGTTGTTTTCTCTTCGTCTGGTCGGTGCATTGGAATCTGATTGTAGCCAGAATATGCGTCCATGAAGCTGAGGTATCGGTGACCGGATGCAGCGTCTACCAATCCGTCGATGTTTGGTAGGGGAAAGGCATCCTTCGGACAAGCTTTGTTGAGGTCCGTGTAGTCGACGTACATTCGCCATTTCCCGTTAGATTTTTTCACTAGTACGACGTTGGCTAGCCAGGTTGTGTAGGGGAGTTCCCGGATGAAGTTGGCCTCGAGTAGGGCTTTAACTTGTTTTTTGACTTCGGTGGCTCGGTCTGCTGACATTTTTCTTCTCCTTTGTGCCATTGGTTTAGCTTTGGGGTCCACGGCTAGATGGTGGGACATAAGGTCGAGGTTTATTCCCGGCATATTGGCTGGTGTAAATGCGAACAAGTCTCTGTTCTGTTTCAGGAGTTGGGAGAGTTCTTCTTTAAGATCGTATGGGAGGTTCCTGTTAATGAAGGTGTATTCTTCCTTGGTTGGCCCTATTTGTAGTTTTTCCATGTCTCCTTCTGGTTCTGGCCTGGGTTGGCCGTCTTGTCGCGCATCTAGGTCAGCTAGGAATACTCCGGCTGCGTCTTGAGATTTTTTTCTTAGGGCTAGGCTAGTGTTGTCGCATTTGGCTGCGACTTCTCGGTCCCCGTGGATGGTACCGACTGAGCCGTCGTCGGTTCTGAACTTCATGAGTAGGTATTTGGTAAAGATGACTGCCGAGAAATCGTTGATTGTTTTTCTTCCGAGAATCACGTTATAGGCTGTGGAGTCTTTCAGGACTACGAATTCGGATAGGATTGTCTTTTTCTAGTTTCTTGTTCCTATGGTGATGGGGAGGGTAATTGAGCCATCTGGTTTGAGAAAGTTGTCCCCAAGTCCCGTGACGCCGTGGCGGTGTGTTTGGAGGTTGTCGTTGTGGAGTCCGAGTTTATCGAAGGCTCCTCGGAAGAGGATGTTCGAATCTGCCCTGGTGTCTACCAGTATCCTTTGTACTAGGTCTGTTCCAATTCTAGCTGAGATGACGAAGGGGGCATCTTCGGCTGAGGTGCTGTGTTGGCAGTCCTCTGGTAAGAACGTTATCGTATTGTCGGCTGCGGAGATTGGGGCTTGGTTTCTTACAGCCATTACCTTGAGGTCTTTCTTTATTGTTAGTTTTGATTTGCTCGGTACGTCCTTGCCTGTGATGACGTTTACTATGATGGTCGGATCTCCCTCTGGGCTTTCCATGGGGGGTTGCTTTTGGGTTCTCGGGTTACGCCCTTCTCTCTCCGACGACCTGTCTCTCTCCTGGCGTCTCGGTTCTCTGATGATTTTGGCAAATTCTGGGAGTTTGCCGTCTCGTATGGCTTGTTCCAGGGCGTCTTTAAGGTCGAAACAATCTTGTGTTTTGTGACCGTAACCTCGGTGGTATTCGCAGTAGAGGGTTTTGTTGGCTCCTGTCCTTTCTTTGAGTTGTCGGGCTTTTGGAATGATGCCTCGATCTGCTATTTGGTGGTATATCTCGGTAATTGGTGCTGTCAGGGGCGTGTAATTAGAGAATTTGCCTATTCTCGGAGGTCGGCTGGTCGGCCTGGGGTGGTCCCGTTGATTTTCTTTGGGTGTTATGGTGAGAAGCCGAATTGCCACGTTGGGTGTTGCCGTGCTGCCGCTTGTTGGCCGCGACGACCTAGCTGACTTCTTCGTCGTTGATGTAGTCTTTGGCGACGTTCTGGATCTCATGCATGGTCCATACCGGTCTGGTGGTGAGGTGTTTGCGAAAATCTTCGTTCATTAGCCCATTGGTTAGGCAAAGGCTTGCGACGGAATCCGTGAGTCCGTCGACTGTTAGGCATTCGTCGTTGAAGCGGTCGAGGTATTTTCTTGTGGATTCATCTTGTTTTTGTGTGACCCCTAGTAAGCTGATGGGGTGTTTGGCTTTAGTGATCCTAATAGTGAATTGGGCCATGAACTTTCGCGTTATATCGTGGAAACTGGCTATGGATCCGTTTGGGAGGGCGTTGACCCATTTGATCGCTGGTCCGGCGAGGGTTACCGGGAAGGCTCTGCATCGGACCGCGTCGGCCGCTCCTTCTAGGTTCATTCTGGCTTCAAAAGCCGTTAGATGTTCTTGGGGATCCTTAGTTCCATCGTACTTCATATCGGTAGGTTTGTCGAAGCCTTTGGAGAGTTTTGCTCTTAGGATTTTTTCTGTAAAGGGTGTAGCTCCCATTATTATATGGTCGTTTCTTGTGCGTTTGGTGTTTCGGTCTCTCCAATCTTCGTCTAAGTAGTGTTGATAACTCAGATCTCGGGAAGCGCTGCGGTTATGTTTCTTGTTGTATCGCCGTTCTGGCGATTTCTCGTGTCTGTGGTCGCGTGAGGTGCTGCGACCGTTTCTTCTGTCGTGTCGTCGGGTTGGCGACCTACCGCGGCGAGACCTTGATCTGGAGGTTGCATGGCTTCCGTGTTCGTTGTTGTGTTTTTCTTTATTGGTTATCTTGCCTTCGAGTTCCTAGACCCGGAGGCAGAGGTCCTGGATGATCTGCGCCGCTTTGTCCCTGGCTTTCTCAGGATGTCGTCGGTCCGTGGCATCGTGGTCGTTCGTGTGTTGGACAGTACTTGCTATTCTCGCTTGGTTTGTGACCTCCCGGTGCTCAGGGGGTGGGTTAAGCGGTTGAGAGTCATCCTGGCTTGAGGGGGTTCCTTCTAGGATGTCCCCCATCCGGCTTTGCTTGGCGCAGGGTCCCCACAGACGGCGCCAATGTACAAGATGTCTCTGATACGGGTTGATGGGTGGATCGGGAACCCGCGGGCAAGGCTGGAGCCGGATTTCTTGACTAGAGCGGTGGGGGGTGGTACCTGCAAAGACACTCCGACGCTTAAGTCAGAACGGATCTAAGAGGTAGAAAGTGTGAGGAATGAATGAATACCTAGAGGGACTTGGGTCCTCTCATTTATAGATGATGGGTGTTCTTATCTTATCTTATCTGATCAAGATAAGATGGATGTGTGAATTCAAAAGTTGGTTAGGGCAGGTTTTTGGGCCTCTCGGAGTTGGACCCGGGAAGCCGGGTAAGGCGCAGTCCCGGGTTCGGGATCCGTGGCCCGGATCCGTAACAGTGACGAACCTTAAAATAACCACTCTTAAAACCGTGAAAGGAATCTTCATACAAACCGAAAATACGACGATGGGGCTGAGCTCTGAAAGACACAAACCCCATCTTGTGCTTCCCCTCCTTAGTCAGAAGAGTACACAAGAAGAGGAAAAGGAAAACATTTACTGAGGTAGGTAGCTCTAAAAAATCATAGACAAGTTCGAAAGACCGTATCGCCGCCCAACTATTCGGATGTAGCTGGGACGGCGCCACGGAGCACCGGTTCAATAACTGCTGGACAAATGGAGAAAAGGGAAGCCGAACGCCAAGCCGGGTAAACATCGCCTCATACACCCACATCCCATCCGGCACAGTCGGGGAGTCGAGATTGGTATAGCAAACCCTCTCGTCAAGCCCAGGAAAGGAAAGCTCATAGTGACGTTCAGCATCGCCACCCCCACAAACAGCCCCTTCATCGCGGAGCCGTTGGAGGTCCGCCTCCGTCATCCGCGATGGCGTCCCCCAGACGTCACTAGTGACCCAAGAAAAAAGACCAGGGACACTCCCCGCCGGGGCTACCGGAGCCCTCACACCCTCCGTCCTTCGGCGTGCCATACCTAAAATATCGACGAGCACCACCGTCAGCCAAACCCCACGGCAGAAAACGGCGGAGGAAAACCAAAAACAAACACCGCCACCGCACACCACCAAATTGTACGGTGGCACTCGCCCCCCCCCCCCTTTACAGAACACAATAGAACTATCTACCACAAAAACCACTCTAAAGCTACACTTAGCAAAAACAAAACAAAAAGGCAGCAGAAGACAGAGTAGAAGAAGCAAAAAGAAACAGAGAAATACCAACCCGATAAACCAAAGGAAGTAAACCCGAAGGAAAACCGCCGCAGAAGAAGATCAGTCGAAACCACAGAAAGAAAAATGGAGAGTGGAAAATGCTCTGATTGGAAAAAAGAAGCAATAAGAGAAGTAAAAGCAAAACGAGGAAACTGAAGAAGGAAAACCAAAACGGTTTTGAAAAAGTAAAATGACGAAAATACCCCTAGAAAGCAAAGCAAACGTAAGGGCAAAATAGAAAAAACACGGCTCGCAATAAATACCCCCCGTCGAAAAAGAAGTAACGCCTCGAAGAACGCAACAGACGCGACTGATACGGAAGAGTCACGTCAGGCCTAAACGGTCAGACGAATCTTCCACGACACGAAACCGAGACACCGACCTCATCTCGAAGGAACCAGATGGGCACCCGAGAAAAATTGAGCCCACAAACGAAAAACAAACGTCTCCCAGTGACAGACCGATCTCGCTTGCTCTCCTACTGCGGGGGCAACTGTTACGGATCCGGGCCACGGATCCCGAACCCGGGACTGCGCCTTACCCGGCTTCCCGGGTCCAACTCCGAGAGGCCCAAAAACCGGCCCTAACCAACTTTTGAATTCACACGTCCGTCTTATCTTGATCAGATAAGATAAGATAAGAACACCCATCATCTATAAATGAGAGGACCCAAGTCCCTCCAGGTATTCATTCATTCCTCACACTTTCTACCTCTTAGATCCATTCTGACTTAAGCGTCGGAGTGTCTTTGCAGGTACCACCCCCCACCGCTCCAGTCAAGAAATCCGGCTCTAGCCTTGCCCGCGGGTTCCCGATCCACCCATCAACCCGTATCAGAGACATCTTGTACAAACATGAAACGTATAAAGTGTCATGAGGTAAAGATACAATGTCAAGAGGTCCTACTTATAGTGAACTAGTAACCTAGGATATACAGAAATGAGTAAATGACGTAAAAATCCACTTACGAGGTCCACTTGGTGTGTGCTTGGGCTGAACATTGAAGCTTTCATGTGTAGAGACACTTCCTGGAGTTAAACGCTAGCTTTTGTGCCAGTTTGGGCGTTTAACTCCAACTTTTGTGCCAGTTCCGGCGTTAAACGCTGGGAATTCTGAAGCTGATTTGCAATGCCGGTTTGGGCCATCAAATCTCGGGCAAAGTATAGACTATTACACATTGCTGGAAAACCCAGGATGTCTACTTTCCAACTCAATTGAAAGCGTCCCAATTGGGCTTTTGTAGCTCCTGAAAATCCACTTCGAGTGCAGGGAGGTCAGAATCCAACAGCATCTGCAGTCCTTTTTCAGCCTCTGAATCAGATTTTTGCTCTGGTCCGTCAATTTCAGCCAGAAATTACCTGAAATCACAGAAAAACACACAAACTCATAGTAAAGCCCAGAAAAGTGAATTTTAAATAAAAACTAAAAAAAACATACTAAAAACTAACTAAAATATACTAAAAACACACTAAAAATAGTGCCAAAAAGCGTATAAATTATCCACTCATCAATCTTCACACACCAATTCTCACTCATGGCAACATCAAGCTCCAAGAGATGAAAGGGGAAGGAACCGGTGGAGAGTATCCCTTTCGATGGAAGGAGATTCAAGACCTCGTTCCATGAACTCTAATTTGAACGGATAAGACACAAGAAAATATTGCCAGAGTTGACATTCCAGTTCAATGAAGATGAGTGTTCACAAATTAGAGAGAAGATTGAACAAAGGGGCTGGCAAAAACTCACGAACCCAGAAACGAAGATAAATGCAAATCTCATCAAGGAGTTCTATGCCAATGTGGCCAGAGAATATGTTACCAGGGCCCCCACCTTCAAAAGCTATGTGAGAGGAACAGAGGTGGACTTCAGCCCCAATGCTATAACAAGGACTCTTCAGTTGAGATCACCGCATTTTGATGAGCCCGAATAAGTAATGGCCCCGACAATGATGAACTTGAAGAAATTGTGAAAGATATTTGTGTTATAGGGTCTGATTGGGAAAGGTACTCGGATAAAAGACCACGGTTCATTAGGAGAGGAGACCTCATCCCGGAAGCAAAGGGATGGTTTGAGCTCGTAAGGTGATCCATCCTCCCAGCTGCAAAGAATTTTGAGGTCAACATTGCTCGAGCTACCATGGTACATTGCTTAATAAAGGGTGGAAGCATCAATGTGCACGAAATTATAGCTGAGGGAATCCAAGATTCAGCCGAGAAGAATGATCCGGGTGCTAGACTTTGGTACCCCAGCACCATCCTTAGACTATGTATGAAAGCCAAGGTGGTATTCGAAGATAACAATCAAAAGTGGATAAATCCTGGGAGATTAGTTATGCTCCAGCGTATAACTTATGTGGCACCCACTCAACAACAAAGAAGCCCTCAAATAAGGAAGAGAACATCATAAGAAGAACCTCACCAAGAAGAACCTCATCAAGAAGAATACCAGCAAGAAGAGTACTACGATCCAACTAACATAAACCTGAATCACATTCAGGGAGCCATTGAGGATCTAGAAAGGAGTTATATGGAGGGAGAAGAACAACAACTACACGTTCAATCCCAAAGAATGGATCGTCAAGAAGAAATGCTCTCTAATTGGATGAATCAACAAAGGGAGTGGCAGAAACAACAAATGGAGCAACAACAGGAGCATTACACCCAGCTCACCCAAGCCATCAATCAAGTAACTGAAAGGCAAGAGCGTCAGGACAAGCGCCTTCAAGAACTCAACCAACGTCAGTTGTCTCAGATGAAAGCATTCAACGAGTTCAGTGTGCTCAATGAAGGACGGCAGCTACATCGGGAAGAGTTTAACATAAACACTCAAGCCAAGTTAAATTATGTAGCTGGGAATATGCATCATTTGCACCCTACCATCCCAAGATATGATGCAGTTTGCAAGGACCTAACAGAACAAGAGGACAGAAAGGTAAACAACAGAAGGAAGCATTGAAGAAAAAGATGGAGGATGCTGGTTTCTGGAAAAAGCTGATCGGAAAGCGCAAGGGAAATGGGGAACCGAGCAATCAAGAAGGATCCCAAGACAAAGGAAGCAAAGGGACATGAGCATTCCAATAAGTAAAAGGTGGTGGAGCTCCCTCTTTGTTTATGTTTTTCAAGCTTTAAATAAGGAAAATCATGTATGAAATAGAACATGCTTCCATAGTGGCTTAGGAATTTTTAATTCTGCCTTTAAATTTTTAGTTTTTAAGTCTAAGTGTGTTGGTCTAGGCCCCTAGTTCTCATTGTCATCTTGCTTATATGTATGCTTGTCCTTCTAAGTCAATTAAAAAGAAAATGTTATGAAAAACAAGAGTGGACTTATTTTGTGAAGCAAATTCTGAATGTTTGTGGTAGGGTCATTGATTAGCAAAGTTGGTTCACCAACAAAGTGTATAGGCAACTATATGCTCCAATTTACACGCTTGAGACACACCCTATGAGACCAACCAAACAATAAGATCCCAATAAGAGAAGAGAAAGAACAATAATAGTTTGAAAAGGAAAGAAAAACAATAAGAAATAGGGCTAGGCACCAAGGGTTTGAAAATTGAGGCATGTTTCTATGGTGTTCCTGTGCAAGGGATATGCTTGGATGAATAAGCTCTTAGAGGTGCCTTATCACCTGGTAACTTGGGTTAACTAATCCGGGATTATCAGCTGAAAGTCCACTATCAAGAGCAACCTTTGCTAAAAAGCACTTAGTAACCCAAAGAGGTGCTGGACACCAAGGCCTCAAGAAAGAAAAAAAATAACAAGCCATGTGCCTGTGGTGTGTATCTATGGGGGAAAGAGACTTGAGGGAGTAAGTCCTTAGGAGTGTCTTAACACCTAGCACCTTGAACCAACTGGTTCGAGAGTGTTGGTTGAAAGCTTATCATAAAGAGTCGCCCTCTCACAGCCTAAAAGAATGTAATAAAACCTGGAAAAGAAGGGAGGATCATAAAAAGGAAGTCTCAAAGGATGCAATCAAGTGAGTATTCAAGAGCATGATAAAGGCCTGAAACCCAGTGAAGGAATGAACCTAAGTTGCTATGCATGAAACCCCATGAACCAGGGATTTGAACTTCTATAATAACTATTTGTGTATCTTGTTCTTTAATTCATTTTTCCTATGTTTCAGTACTTGCTTAGGGACAAGCAAGCTTTAAGTTTGGTGTTGTGATGCCAGGGCATTTAAGCCAGTTTCACTTACCTTTTCTTTACTGTTTTAGGGTAGTTTCATGCATTTTCTTAGAAAATAAGCAAGTTTTGGATGAAAATACATTCACACCTTGATTCAAGCAATTATTGTGAACTTTACATGATTTCATGAAGATTAGGCAGGAATTAAATGATATAATTGATGATGCATAATTTCATGACTTGGAACAAAGCTTTGATGCACTTTAATTGCTTGATTCAGAACAAAGGAAGCTAGAATGAACCACGTTAGCAGCCACTTTAATCTAATTAACGTGACCACTAACATGGAATGGGGACAAGCTTATAGCGTTAATGGAAAAGGTGATCACCAGTAACGCCTTCGAAGCCATCATAGCCCATGTTAGTTGCCACGTTAACTACATTAACGTGGTAGCTAACGTGGAGGAAAAGTGGAGCTCCAACGTTAGTGGTAAAAGTGAATGCCACTAACGTTCCACAAAGGCACAAATTAAGCCACGTTAAGAGTGACGTTAATCTAATTAACGTGAACTCTAACGTGGGATGAGGAATCAATGACCAACGTTAATGACACTCGCCTTTGTCACTAACGTTGGACCAACCCAAGAGTGCCCATGTTAGTGGTCACGTTAAGACTACTAACGTGAGAAGTAACGTGAAGCTAAGCATGATAAGCCAATGTTAGTGACACTCACCTTTGTCACTAACGTTGGGGATGGCATTCACTACCACGTTAGTGGCCACGTTAATCCAATTAACGTGAACTCTAACGTGGGAAGGAGGGGCGTTTGAAGCATTAGTGACAAAGGTAAGTGTCACTAATGCTCTCGAAGCTTAGGCATGCCCACATTAAGAGTCACGTTAGTTATACTAACGTGAACTCTAACGTAGGGAAAGGGGGCAAAAGGCAATGTTATTGGAAAAGGTGAGTACCAATAACGTTCGCGAAGGACCAAGAGGCAATGTTAGTGGTCACATTAGTGCCACTAACGTTGAAGTTAACGTGGATCACTTTGGGTTGGAACGTTAATTGTAACGTCCCGTCCAGCAAAATACCTTGCTTAAGTCAGGGTATTTCTACTAGAAAGAACATTACGTGACCTTCTCTAGTATTAACTACTTAATTATCGAGCCTTTGTATCGAGTTCGCGTCTCAATTTTAAGAAAATACCAGAAAATTTTGTTTTTATTTCATTAAAGTCATAATTCAAACATTTACAAATAATAATAATCACATAAATATTATTGATAATAATTCTTATACAAAAGAATCAAATAAAACTCAAATACAATATACCAAACATACCCCTCTATATGAAATAAAATCTCAAGGGACAACAGCGAGGGGACTCTATGAAAGCAATTAGAACCATAAAGAAAACCAACTAATCGCTCGCAGCTTCAAAATCACGTCTTCCAACATGTGTCATTGAAAGGGTGGAAAATTTGGGGGTGAGAACCAAACCACATGTTCTCAGTAGAGGTTGAGAATGCCGTGAGAATAAAACGCAAATAGTTAATTCCATTCAGAAATATTTAAAAGAAAAACTGCTTTCATCTGCAGTGATCTTTACTCGCCTTATCAATCTTTTATTTTGAAAAACAACGGCATAACATTCAAAAATCCAAAATCAAATAAAGCTTCAGTTAATTATCCAAAATTCTAAACCCATATTTTCTTTTATGAAAATCTTAAAAGTTTTCCTAGACCGTATGAATGACTAATCTGTTTCAAGTATAGGTTCATTAAGTCTATGCTGAACCAGCTCAATCTTTCATACTTACTAAACCTCAAACACAATACAATCACGGTCTCAAGCCCAGGCAATTCAACCAACACCCAATTCACCATAATCCAGCCAGTCAGTTACAAACACAAGTAATGAAGTTCAAACACAATCAAGAGCAATTATATCAAGTATAGCAATTAGCAGTTAACAGAATTACTCTCTTAGGCAAACCAATTACAATATACACACCCAAACAATGTCACATAGATGCATATGATGAATGTCTAGTCCTAGTGCAGGCCATGAGCTCATGTGTCGGTTGGCTTCCCACAATCCCGACATTTATCCAGTCACGAGTAATCCCAATTTCCCGGATACGATTTTCCATTCCTAAATAAATGCGCATATAATAATAGCAGCTCATTTGAGACAGCCTCTGCTTACTGCAGGAAATATATATATACTCTGCTGTGCTCTAGGGAAGTGGAAAATGGCTGTAGGTAACTTAGTTTCCCTACAGAAGTTCTGGGTTGCATTAAGCAACTAATATATATAAACATAACTTTGGATTGCATCAAGAAACTAATATATATATATATATATATATATATATATATATATATATATATCTTTACTCTGTTCTGGTTTTTCTTTTCTCTGTATCTCTTTACTTTTCTCTGATTATTCTTTCCTCTGTATCTATATTATTCTTTTTCTCTTTATTCTCTTTACTTTACTCTGGCTGCTCTGTTCTCTATGTTTCTCTACTATGCTTTGATTACTCTTTTCTTTTTATCTATTTACTCTTTTGTAATTGTAAATATGCAAGCGGGACAAAATCCACGTCCTTGCCAACAACTTTATAAACCAAATAATCTTTTCTTAAAAGAATAATTGAAGTTATTATCATTAAATAATCCTTAAATATTGATTTTGATTAAGTCTTTATACTTTTATAAAAATTTGGACATAATCTCCTTTAAAAATAGGACTTAGCCATCTTTACGGTTCCTTCTTTCTCAACATTTTGTCAGCCTCTTTCAGCAATTTCCATAGCAATATATTCTCAAAAATATTTGATAATAGAAAATCTATTTCTTAAATTCCATATCCAAAATAATTACCAACACAACTTGGCAACCTGATATCCATTTTGTTTTTAAAATATCAAATGAATTCGGAATTACGCAAACTTTATATCCATGCGACCGCCTCGGATTCAGCTTTCTATTAAACCAAAAATCATAATTTTTGTTGACTCTAGCTTTGGGAATATAAGCAAAATCGTGATTGCTCTGCAGTGTTTTAAGCCCAGAAAATGGCAGCAGCATACAACATTCAAAATTTCATATAAAATCCAAATTGAATCCAACCACTTTCAAAATTAATGTGGTTAAACATAACTTATCCAAGTTGCTTTTTCAATTGGTTCCATGGTCATAACATTTTTAATGAAGGATTTACGTAGCTTGGATGTTAAGTAACTTTATGCAGAATTCTGTTTTACAAATCATTAAACACAACCTCTTCCAAGTCCCATAACTCACTTATTAAAACATGGAAAACCCTGAAATTTGAATCATATGTACTAAATATACTCAAATTTCACCTCCAATTGGTTGCATCTCAATATCATTCCAGAATTAAAAATTATAAAGTCTCAAAGTTACTGATTTAGAAAACAAAACCTGATTTTTACTGCATAATACACCTTATTTTAAAAATCCATATTTTTAAAATCACAACTCTAACAATTCTAAAATTTTATGAAATTAAAGTATTAGGACCAGAGTTTCATTTAAAATTAGTTTCATTTCAAAATTCAAACTGGAGAGATTCCAATAGAGGAAACAAGTTGCTGCTGTGTTAAACGTTCTGCAGGAAAACCAGATTTGACATCCATAATTCAAAAATTCACCATAAATCATAAACTTAATGAAAAAGTCTCAAGTTTACCAGTTTAATTCCTTATATTTCTAAGTTTAACCCAGACTTAGTTCCACGCAATTTCGATAATCACAGAATTAGTTATAGCTTTTCAAAGTTGCTGACTCAGTTTAGAAATTATGCAAAAAAAATTAGATTTTAGAATTCAACTTTGAAAAATCATAACTAATTCTCTAGTTGATACGAAACCTTCAAAATTGAGTTTTCACAATTACACTTAATATAATTTACTTAACACTTAAATTCTTATCATTTTAGTCACTATAAAGTCACTGATTCACTTCCAAAGTTGCTGTTTAATTTCAAGAGAACCTGATTTTCAGCAAACCATTTAGTATTCAAAATCCAACCCTTCAATACCCCTCAAAACCAATTCCAAATCAACCACCAACCAAGCTCATTAAAATTACAATATACCAAATAATAGCTCAACAGCAACAAATCCAACATAATCTATTAAAATTCAGTAATTTTCAACAATAAGTCATCAAACTATTCCCAATCTACATTATCAATCAATATCACCAATCAACAATTCCAAATCACAATCTCAACCATCCCAATCACAATTTCAGCCACAATTCAATTTTCACACAACCAATCAATATCACTATCAATAATTCTAATTACACTTCACAAGCACAACTTAACATTCATATCATCAATTAATCACTCGCAACAATTAAGACTATTTGCAATTTACTCAATAAACCTTGCGGGCATTCTTAAATTGAAATCATTTTAAACCCCCTACCTCGATGTCCCGTTAACCACACAAAATTGGAAACACAGCAACCTTCTATGTTCTAACGCGAGGATAACAGCATCAACCACAACTTTAATAGCAGCAACAACAACTTTGGAGAGGAAATTAATAATGGCTGCAGCAAATGTAAGGACAAAACAGAACAGATTATGAAAGGAGTAATAACCAGAAAAATATTTATAGAACAGAACCAATCGTACCAAAGGAAAGACAGGAATGGAGCAACAACTTTGGTACTCAGAATAACAGGAACCAGAGACCAGGGCGTTGTCCTAGCTGCCGCAGCATCAATTCGGTCAGTTAGGACAGTAGGGACACCAACGAGATCGGAACAGCGGAACAAAATAAAAGTGGGACAGAATCAACGAATGAAGAAGCGGAGTTACCGGTGAATCTATCCCGGTTTTGGCATCGACAACAAAGAAAGAACACAGGTCTTCTCCCTTCTCACGTTCCGTTCAACAGCACTCTCACTTCCTTTTCCCCTTGACAGCAGCAGAAGCGGCAAGGACGGGCTCTTCCCCCTTGCGTGTTAATGATAGCAGAGGTATTCTCCTCTTGTAGTGACTTGAATGGCGGCGACGATTCCAAACAGAGCCAGCGGCGTCGTCTCCCCTTCTCTCCATGCGCAACAGCTCTCATTGATGATGGTAGCAGCGATGGATGCACGAGGATGACGAAGTCGAAGCCTTCTTGATCATCCCAGCGTCTTCCTCCTATTCCCTTACTCCCCGACTCCCGAGCTCTCCATCTCCCCCTCTCGATCTCTCTTCTTCGCCCTTCGAGCCCCCCCTTCTCTCTTCTCTATTTCCCCTCCTTTCCTTCTGTATGTATGTACGTTTAGGGATTTAGGTAGCAATTAGGGGGATTCAGGAATTTTATGATATTAGGGTAATATTATATAGATAAAGGGAATATATCAATTTTACAAAATATCTAAGATAGTATGATAATTTAGGATTCAAATATAATATTGTAAAATTTAATTTTGGAACACATATAACTTTATTAATTTATCAATAAGTTTAAATAATTATTTCTAATTTAAATCATAAAACGAACATTCTAATCTCATTTTATAAAATACAGCTTGAACCCGAGAATATCAATTATTCAGATTATATGATATAATTTTTTTTATTATTTTCTATAACCGAAACTTTAATTTCAATTTACAAAATATCTAATTATAATAAAATTACTTAAACTTTAGGTACTTATAAAAATCCATTTAATAATTTTTTAGTAAATTAATCTCTAAGAGCTCAAACTAATAAAATAAACTGTAATTTAATCACAATACAAATTTCTTAAATTAAATTATATAATACTTATATTATTGAATTTTAGTTTCAAATTATATGATATAACCAATTATAAAAATAACACAAGAATTGTACTCAACTTAATTCAAAATATTTAATAAAACTAATCTAATTATTCTTAATTAATCCATTTCTAAAAATAAAGTTCATATTAATAAAATATGTCATAACTTTTTCATAAAAATTACCTAAATTAGATTGTACAATTCTTTCTTATTTTTCAATTGCTAAAATTATATAAAATATTTCATTATAATAAGATTACATCAGAATATTAATTGATTCAAAATAAAACTATCTCTAAATCTATTTAATTATTTCTAATAAAATAATTTCTAAAATTATAAAGTTTAAACTTAATAAAATAAAATCACAATTTATTTATATTTAGATTTTCAAAAATGCGGGATGTTACATTAATGAAAAAGGTGATCGTCACTAACGTTCTCGAACCCACATTTTCACTTAACGTTAACACCACTAACGTCCTAACTAACGTCCATGCCTAACTCACACTTTTCTGCAAACAAAGCTGAGCCTACTAAAGATTGTAACGGCTTCAACACAAGATCAAAGGCCCATATCCAAGACTTGAAGAACTAACTAGAAGATCAAGAAGAGTAGTGTTCCGAGGGTTACCTGAAACGTGTAGCTCGGTCGTCTGGAGAGGCCCGAGGTGGGGGTCAGGGACCCGAGCTCGATATGCAGAGTGATTGGTGGTTGTACCTGCAATGACACTCCGATGCTTAAGTTAGCATGGGTCCAAGCAGATATGTGTAGAATGTGGAATGAATGTCATACCTGGGTGCTCCAGTGTATTTATAGTAGTTGGCCGTGATCTTCCCTGGATAAGATATTCTTATCTTATCTTATCTTTGGGAGTTTTATCTCTATCTTTTGTGGAACCGCCTTTTCTAGGCCTTTTCGGCCTTTAGCTTTTGGGCTGTGTTCCTTTTGATGGGTCTTTCTTTACTTTATTGTCCGAGGTCCGACCTTTAGGCGTGAGCCTTAGGACGAGGTCGGACCTTTTATGATTTGACCGAGTTGGAGGAGCCCGGTCAGGGTATGAACAAGTAGTATATATAGGAGTAGTTTTGAACTAGAGAGAAGCTGGGCACTTTTGAAGAACTACACCTTGTATATTTACTTTTCTGCACTTCTAGTCAATAGAGGATGTATTCTTCATCATCTTCCATTTCCAGAGCTATGACCAATTAAACCCCCTTTCATTGGGTTAGGGAGCTCTGTTGTAATTTGATGGATCAATTATAGTTTTCATTCTTCGTCTTCTTTCTTTTCTATTGATTTTACTAGAGAGCTTTTGATCTTAATTCAATTTGTTAGTTGTCTTGGAAAAGAAACTCTCCATAATTGGATCTCCTTTTTAGCCTTGGAAAAGGGATGAGGAGATCATGCTAGAAATGCTTTCTCATGTTGGACCAAATTGGGGTTTGGACGGATAGAGTGACATGTAATCCTCCCAATACGTTGATTTGGAAATACATGTGGTATAATCAGTGACCATACTTCATCTCTTCCCATGAGTAATTAAATCAAGGAATTGGAAAATTGTTCAAGCTTATAGAGATTGGGTTGCCAAGGAATTGGGATCCAATCACCTAAGATTGCCAAGGAAATCAATGAATGCATTGATTGAGGAAGAGATGAAAATGAAGTTGATTCGGAGAATGCAACATCTTCTAAGCCCAATGAATCCCCCATTTCTGATCTTACTCATTTTCTTTACTTTCTGCCATTTATCTTTATGCTCATCTTCCCAAATTCCCATTTAAGATTCTGTAATTTATTTTCTGCAATTTACTTTCCCGTCATTTATTTTTCTGCAATTCTCAACTCAATTCCTGTTTAGCTCAACTAGCACACTCTTCCAACTAAAGTTGCTTGACCAATCAATCCCTGTGGGATTCGACCTCACTCTATTGTGAGTTTTTACTTGACGACAATTTGGTATACTTACCGAAGAGAAATTTGTTGAGAGACAAGTTTTCGTGCATCAATAGCCCCACCATCTATTATTTCTCCCACCTCATCATTACCACTGCAGCAAAGATCCACCCATCAAAGGATAGAAGATCTACACCGGAAGATTGATAGATATGAGCGGCGCAACCAATGCCGATACACTTACATCAAGAAGCTTCTGCGTTGTGTTATCCCTAGCATGGAGGAACCCGAAATATTCACATCCACCTCCAACCCAAGTGATGGGAGCTCTGATGAAGGGAATAGTGAAGGTTCTAGTCCCGACCGTCCCTTGCGCATTCTTAGTAGCACGGAGGACCGTGCTAAATTCTAAGTGTGGGGAGGTCGTTCGACCGATCTCCATGGGTAACAATCTCTTTCTTTCAATACCCATGGATTTATCTTTTTCTTAGTAGTTAGTACATTGCATTCGTAGTTAGTCTTGCTTGTAAATATTCCTTGCATGGTAGTTAGTCTCTATAGAGTTGCTTGGTCGAATAATAACTTTTTCCGCAAGAAACTGTGTTTTGGGGTACCCTACCAATTTGAAAAAAATTTTTGTGTTGAACTTGCTTCAAGAATGTATT
Source organism: Arachis hypogaea (assembly GCF_003086295.3). NCBI lineage: Eukaryota > Viridiplantae > Streptophyta > Magnoliopsida > Fabales > Fabaceae > Arachis > Arachis hypogaea. The sequence continues at coordinate 44,469,311 of NC_092039.1, forward strand.
TTGGAACATAGTGATTGAGCTAAGAACACAAGCTTGTAAGTTTTGAGCCTATTGTATGGTTATATCTTCAAACCATTAATTTCCATTCTTGTGTGCATTGTTCTCTCTCTATGATTGCAATCCTTGCTTTGTCTGATTCTATATGTCCATTACTTTGTGTATGAATGTATTTACATGATTGAGGTCATCATTTCAATAGTTACTTTTCCCAAATGGCCTTAACCCCTTTATCTACCATTGCTAACCAACTTTGAGCATATGATAAACCCTATTTGTTCCTCAAAAGGGCACATCAACAACCTTAAGTGAAAAACCATGAATGTCCCTAAATTTGGATCCTTGATTAGCTTAGGTGAGTTAGGATGTGTATCATTCGATTGGGAGGGTATACTTGGGAACCTGGGTAGATATAGAGGTGTATTATAATTGAAAATTCTGGAATTTGGGAACATACTCATGTATTGAATGATTGCACCATATGCATTGAAACTTTTGTACATGAACCCCAAGAAAAAGGAGACCAGAAAAAAAGAGAGAAGAATTTCATATGTGTATATATGAGAATGTGTGAAAAAAGAAAAGAAAAGAAAATATATATATGAAAAAAAAGAAAGGCAATGAAAGGGGACAAAAAATGCCATAAGACAAAGTAGTAAAAACAATGCATATGGGATGTGAATTGAAAAGAATGCATGAGTATGCTAAAAAAAAAAAGTGAAACTCAAGGGTAGCTAGGTAATATATCATAGTTGTATAGGTTGCTCTATGTGTCTAGTGGGATTCTAGGTTAATCAAGGACTCAAATTTTAAGCTCACTTGACCATATGCATCCTTACCTTCACCCTAGCCACGTTACACCCCATGATAAGACCTCATGATACTTGTAAGCATGCATTAAGTAATTATTGATTGTTAGGTGAAAGACAAATCTTGGAAAGCATGATTAGGAGGTTGAGTAACGAACCCTATACACTTGAGCGCATAGAGCGGATACACGTCCGGCGAGGGTTCGATGCTCAACTCCTTATTCCCGGCTTTCACAAGCGTTCATTTAGCAAGTTATATGCACTTCATAGTGATATTCAGTTTGGTAGGATTCATCAACTACACATCATTTTCACTCTATATGCTCATATGTGTTCTTGGAGGATGGATTTACCCTTGACCAAGTAGATAGACAATTTTACATTAGTCGCACGCATTCACTTAGGTAGTCTGCATTTGATAAACCCTTTCTCACCATGAACTTTGGTCTTTTTATTTTAAGCATGACATGCTTGGTTTAAGTGTGAGGAGATTTGATAAACCCCAATTTTGTGGTTTATCTTGTGCTTAATTTGGGGGTTTATGTCAATATTTCTCGCACTTATTCACAAGAAATGCATGGTTTTGTGTTCACTTCCTAATATTGCTCCATGATAGAAAACATGCTTATTTTGCCTTAGAATTACTATATTTTGATACTCTTTATTGTTATTCAATGCCGTGACGTATTTGTTGAGTGATTTCAGAATTAATAGGGTAAGAATGGCCTAGAAGAGATAAAGAAAGCATGCACAAGAGGAAAGAACATGAAGATTTGGATTTTGGGAACTGCAGCACCGACGCGCATGTGCACATCACGTGCACGCGTGGATGAGGATAGCTGGAAGTGGCGCACAAGGATGGATGCATCCGCACAGGCCAGAGAATTCCAACCAACGCGCACACGCACTTGGCGCGCACGCGTGTATCACAAAAGCAATCGGCGCGCACGTGCGGGAAGCTGCACTTGACCTCATTAAAGGAAATCATACCTGGCGATTTCTGAGGCTCATTAGGCCCAATTTCAAGCTGTTTTTGCATGAAAAATGACCCAAGGATGCTAGGGAGAAGGGGGGTCAATCATTTTTGCTTAGAATAAGACACATTTTCTAGTTTTTTGGGTTCTTTGTTCTTCTAGAGAGAGAAACCTTTGTTCTCCTCTAGATCTAGCTTTAATTTGATCTTCCCTTGTTGAACTCTGAATTGGATTTTGTTAATTACTAGTTTTGATTGTTTAATTTGAATTCCTTAGTATAATTTTGCTTAGATCTTGTGTTAGTTTATGGATTCTTGTCAATTGTCATTTTATACCCATTGCATGAATGTTGTGAATCTTGACTTGTTGATGTTACATTGATTATTTCTATGCTTAATTGTGTTGTTTGAGTGATTGTAAGTTGATATATGTTAGTGGGTATTTGTTAATTTCAATCCAATTGCAATTTGAACATGTCTCTTGTTAATGCTTACCATGTGTTTGATGAATTGTTTAACTTGATTATGGAGTAGTTCTTTTTACTCTTGGCTTAGGCCAAGGGAATTTGGTAAACTTAAGTCATTGGGTCTAATAGATTTGATGATTTGGGAACCCTTAGTGGTCAATTTGATAGCCATTAACACTAGCCTACTACTAGGTTAATTAGTAGTGAGGTTAGACCTTATGGGTAGATGTTGACCAAACCATTTAACTTACTTCAAGTATAGAAGTAGATTTAATGAGTTTGACTCCTCATAATTGTCAAGATATGGTTATTAGACAAGGATAGTGACCCCAATTCCCATGTCTAGCCAAGAGTTATTTTTATCATTCTTATTTGAAAAACCAAAAATCTTTATTGCCTTGCCTTAGTTATAGTTATTGTTTAGTTGAGAGTAGAATTAAATTGAATGTTGTCTTTTTAGTTTGAAATTGCTCACATATTGCTTAGTTATTTGAACTAGTTCCTTGCACTTTAGATTACTTGTTTGCTAAGATTCCTAGTTTACTTTCTTACTCATGACTTACAACCCGGGATTTCTAACCAATGTTGAAGCACATGCTTGCCCATTCCTTGTGAGACGACCTGAGGTTTAAATGCTTCGGTTACTTTATTGAGGTTGAACTTGTGATAACCAATTCCTTTCTAAATTTGATCCTCGAGGATTGTTGTTGGTAGAGCTATACTTGCAATGCAACTTCATTGAGAAATTCTCTTCCGACGCAATTCCCGTGCGCATCAATGCTCAATTGAGAATTCTAAGTTTCTAACACCCGGATAGAACACTGATGATCAACATAAAGGCGGGTACCAAACAAAGTGTGGGATCCCTGATCGCATAAGGAAAAGCAAACTTGGGAGCTCATGGTTTGTGGAGAAATCCATCAAGGCTTGAAGATAGTACTTTTGAAGAATGGAGCTTATTGGAGACTCAAGCATTGGTGGATGTTCCAAGATGAATTTAAGCACAAGCCACCTTGAGAGAAGCTTCCCATAAGTTCAACTTAAGGACAATAAACAAAAGTGCTAGGTGGGAGACACCCCACCATGGTAAACACTTTTCATTTTTCTCTTTTGTATATATTGGTAAAAGTAGTTTAATTTCATATTTGTTTAGTTTGTTGAGTTTATTTGGTATTCTAGTAGGTTGAATAAGGTTTTATGGTGTTTTGGTAAATGTTTGGAGGTTTGGAATGCTTGGATTAGTGCAAAAACATAGAAAAATTTTGAAAAACAGAGCACCTCCCGCGCGTACGCATATGGCACACGTATGCGTGCCCCAAGTTTTTCAGCCATTCCATGCGCACGCGTACATGACGCGTACGCGTGGCTACAGAAGTTCTACCTCCACACACAGACCCGAGAGTTGTTCCTACATCGCGTGAACATTGAGCTTGGGGCACAAACCAACCCACGCGTAAGCGTGAAGCATGCGTGTGCGCCCCCTCTATGGTTTACCATGCACGCGTACGCACGCAGCATTTGTACGCGTCGCGCCCATTTAACCACCACCCACGCGCCCGCGTACAAGATGCGTACGCATGGATATTCTTCTTCCATCATCTTCTTTTCTCATATTCTTTCCATTTTTTTCCTTTTCTTTTCTTCTTCCCTTCTTCTACCCCTCATCCAACACTTCCAAACACCAATTGTAACCATTTTTTTGGTTGGTTAGTTAGTTGTTTAGCTTGTTTAATTCTCATTTCATTTTTTTCTTTTTCATATTAAGTGTTGGATTATTTATCTTGTTTACTGTTTGCTGCTACTAATCATTGATGAGATGTTATCTTAACATCATTTTTGTTTATATTCCTTGTTGGATTCTTTGATTGAGGTTATATTTTGCTACTTGATTTTGCTTTCTTCATGCTTAATTTTGTGAACACCAAGTGAATGACATTGCCTTTAGAGTTATTAAAACTTTTTTTGAATTGCATGATTTGGCCACCATGTGATTTGAATCCTTTCCTTGATTAGGAGATTTCTTAATGAATGTTGTGCATTTACCTTAATGCATTGGGCTTATCGATTATATACATCCACATATATTTGCTTGAATGCTTTCATGCTTCTTTATCGCTTGTTTGGTCCTCTTGATCTACAAGTTTAAAGTAATTCAAGCACACTAGAATGAGTGAAGTGCATATTCCTTTTTGTATAGCTGTGGCATAGATTTTCATGTTCGTGTATGTGTTCTTTACCGCGTGCAATTTAAGACCCACACACCTATTTTTCATTAATGTCCCACTAATTCACTCACTCCATTCTAGTGAGTATTACTTCATTCCAACAATGTGTGCTTCCTCGCATTTATAGTTTCTCATCTTATGGTGTTGTTTTCTTTTTTAATGACTAATGCACCGTGCAACAAAGGAAGCAAGAGGAAAGAACACGCAGCAACTGATTGACCTATCGGCTGAAGGTAGCGACACGGAGAGTCGCCGTACCCCTTGCTCATCTTAGCATGCACCGAGGATGGTGAAAACTTTTAAGTCTGAGAAGGTCGTCCGACCGTTCGGCACTCTTAGGTGACAAGTTTCTAATCTCAACACTTTTGTATTTCATTTCATTTTAGGACTTTTTGGACTTTTTGTTGCATATATATACAATAAGCTTAGTTAAAATGATGATATTTTCCAAGAAACGCATTCTTAATAGGGCATTGACACCCCAATTGATTTGAGTGAAAACTTTTCATTGAACTTGCATGAATTATATATATTGTGGATCATGTTTTTGAGCTAAGGACACACAACCTTGTGAGACTTGAGCCTAATGGTGTGGTTACATCTTATAACCACTTATTTTCCTTCTTGTGTGCAATTATTCTCTATTTATGAATGTGTTCTTTGATTTGTTTAATTCTATATGTCCATTATTCCTTGTATTCATGCACTTATATGATTGAAGCCATCAATTCATTAGCTCACTTACCAAAATAGCCTACCTTTTACTCTCTATTGTTGGCCAATTTGAGCCTATGATTAACCCACTTGTTCATTATTTATGCACATTACAAGCCTTAAAGCGAAAAATAATAAATGTCCTTTATTTGGTTCTTTAATTAGCTGATGAGCGGATAATTTATACGCTTTCTGGCATTGTTTTTAGGTAGTTTTTAGTATGATCTAGTTACTTTTAGGGATATTTTCTTAGTTTTTATGCTAAATTCACATTTCTGAACTTTACTATGAGTTTGTGTGTTTTTCTATGATTTCAGGTAATTTCTGACTGAAATTGAGAGGACCTGAGCAAAACTCTGATAAAAGGCTGACAAAGGACTATTGATGCTGTTGGATTCTAACCTCCCTGCACTCGAAATGGATTTTCTGGAGCCACAGAACTCCAAATGGCGAGCACTCAACGGCGTTGGAAATTAGACATCCAGAGCTTTCCAGCAATATATAATAGTCCATACTTTATTCGAGATTAGACGACGTAAATTGGCGCTCAACGCTAGTTTCATGCTGCATTCTGGAGTCAAACGCCAGAAACACGTCACGAACCAAAGTTGAACGCCAAAAACACGTTACAACTTGGCGTTCAACTCAAAGATAAGCCTCAGCTCGTGTAAAGATCAAGTTCAGCCCAAGCACACACCAAGTGGGCCCCGGAAGTGGATTTATGCATCAATTACTTACTTTTGTAAACCCTAGTAGCAAGTTTAGTATAAATAGAACTTTTCACCAATGTATTAGACATCTTTGGATTATTTTTGGATTACCTTATGATCCTTTGATCACGTTCATGGGGGCTGGCCATTCGGCCATGCCTGGACCTTCATCACTTATGTATTTTTAACGGTGGAGTTTCTACACACCATAGATTAAGGGTGTGGAGCTCTGCTGTACCTCAAGTTTCAATGCAATTACTACTATTTTCTATTCAATTCTGCTTGTTCTTATTCTAAGATATTCGTTGCACTTCAACATGATGAATGTGATGATCCGTGACACTCATCATCATTCTCACCTATGAACGCGTGACTGACAACCACTTCCGTTCTACTTTAGACTGGGCGCATATCTCTTGGATTTCTTAATCAGAATCTTCGTGGTATAAGCAAGAATTGATGGCAGCATTCATGGGAATCCGGAAAGTCTAACCTTGTCTATGGTATTCCGAGTAGGATTCCGGGATTGAATGACTGTGACGAGCTTCAAACTCGCAATTGTTGGGCGTGATGACAAACGCAAAAGAATCAAGGGATTCTATTCCAACATGATCTAGAACCGACAGATGATTAGCCGTGCTGTGACAGAGCATTTGGACCATTTTCACTGAGAGGATGGGATGTAGCCATTGACAACGGTGATGCCCTACATACAGCTTGCCATAGAAAGGAGTGACAAAGATTGGATAAAAGCAGTAGGAAAGCAGAGATCCAACAGGGACAAGCACCTCCATACACTTGTCTGAAATTCCCACCATTGAATTACATGAGTAACTCTATCTTTATTTTCTGCTTTATTATTTATTTAATATTCGAAAACTCCATAACATTTACTATCTGCCTAACTGAGATTTACAAGATGACCATAGCTTGCTTCATACCAACAATCTCTGTGGGATCGACCCTTACTCACGTAAGGTATTACTTGGACGACCCAGTGCACTTGCTGGTTAGTTGTGTGGAGTTGTGACTAAGTGTGATTCACGTTTGAGAGCGCTACCAAGATTTTGGTGCAATTGTTGATGATTACAATTTCGTGCGCCATTAGCTTAGACTAGTATATGTGTATCATTCGAGTGTGGGAATCTTGGGACATTGGTTGGGGTAAAAGGGTGTTTTGTGTTCCTATCGGGAATTTAGAGAATTGGGTACATACTCACGTATTAATTAAATGTAACACCATATGAATTGATGCTCTTGTATATATTTTAGTTTGAAAAGAAAAAAAAGAAAGAGAAAAAGAAATGAATGATAAAGAAAACAAAAATAGAAAAAGAAAAAGAAAAAAATAGAAAGAAAAGAAACAGAAAAAGAAAGGAAAAAAGGGAGACAAAATGCCCCAAAGCAAAGACCAATAAAAGTCAATGCATATGTGTTATGAAATGAAAAGAAAATGCATGAGTATGTGAAAAAGTGAGGAATGAGTAGTTAGGTTAGATCTTAATTGTATAGATTGTCATGGGTTAAGTGGGCAAGTCTAGGTTAATCAAAAATTCAAATCTCAAGTCCACTTGACCAGATATGCATCCTACCTTGACCCTAGCCACATTACAACCTAAAGAAAAGACCCCATAATATTTGTATGCATGCATGAAATAACTGTTGATTGTTAGATGAAAAACAAATCCTAGAAAGCATGATTAGGGGAGAATTGAGTGGATCGACCCTAAACACTTGAGTGACTAGAGTGCAAACACGTCTGGTGAGGGTTCGATGCTTAATTACATGTTTTCACCTATAATCATCACTTTTTCATGCAAGTTTGTAAAAATATTTAATAACTCAATTCTGTTGTGGATTGGATTGCTATTGCTTTAGCCTTTATGCTTATATATGTTCTCTTGGGAATTGATTTATTTTGACCAAGCAATTGCATTCATTTAGATAGTTGCATTTAGGTAGATTGTATTTAGGTAGTTTAAGTTGTATTGAATAAATGTTGATACCCTTTATTTCTTTTTTTTTTATTATAGCATGAGGGCATGCTATGGTTTAAGTGTGGGGAGGTTGATAAACCCCATTTTGAAGGTTTATCTTGTGCTTAATTTGGAGGATTTCATGACCTTTTACCCACATTTACCCAATGAAATAGCATGGTTTCGTGATTGTCTCCTAAATTGTGCTTAAGTGTGAAAACATGCTTTTTGAGCCTCTGATTAGCTAAATATTAATTCACCTTTGATTCCACTAGATGCATTGATTTGTTTGTTAAGTGATTTCAGGTTGAAAAGGCTAGGAATTGATCAAAGGAGTGAAGAGGAAAGCATGCAAAGTGGAGAATACATGAAAAAGCCAAAGATTTGGACATACTCATCCACGCGCATGTGCACGCGCACTGGACGCACACGCGTGGATCGTGAAAACTTAAGGGATGCAACAAAATCGTCAATCATCATTATTTCACTAAGAATCATCAAAATCAATCTCATTCAACCTCAATCTCAAACTTCAATACCATTTATTAAAATCAACAACACAATTCATTAAAATAATCAAAATCATCAAATCGTCATACATCCTCATTCAAAAATCTCAGCAACCAATTCAATCCAAACCTATCCTCTGGGTCACTAGCCTAAGTGTCTAGAAATATTATATATTACATAGAGGAAACTGAAACCATTCATTGGATGATTCCTAATATGCACAAAATCACTAATTAATAACACCAAGCTCAAACCAAGCAACCAACTCAACTCAAATTGCTCCCAAATATCCAATGAACATCCAACAAGATCCAATATTCAAACTAACATAATACATTTCATAGAAATAAAAACCTAATACTCACACAATATAAAAAATGTATGTAATCTTGTTGCAAGTATAGTTCTAAACCAACAAACAATCATCCTCAATAAAAAAATTGGTTGTCACAAGTACAAACCCCAATAAAAGTTAACCGAAGTATTCAAACCTCGGGTCGTCTCACAAGGAATTGCAATGAAGTGAATGATTATTGGCAATGAAGGAACATGGTGGTTTGGTTTATAATTGGCAAGAAAAATAAATGACAAGAAAGTAAAATGACAAGAACTAATAAAATAAAGGAAAAGAACTCTTGGCTAGACATAAGTAATTGAGATCATCATCCTTGTCTACAAACCATATATTGACAATTATTAGGGACCAACCCATTAAGTTTACTCTTATGCTTGAAGTATGTATAATGTCTACCTCAACATATTAAGTACGTCAAATAGGCTTGATCAACATCAATCCATAAGTCCTAACCTAGCTACTAATTAACTTAGTAGTAGGCTAGAGTCAATGGTTATCAAATTGACCACTAAGGGTTCTGAAATCACCAATTCAATGAGACCCAATGACTCAAGGTCACTCAATTCCCTTAGCCTAGGCCAAGAGTAAAGGAAACTACTCAAAAACTAGTGAAAACATTTCATCAAACACCTAGAGTGCAAGGAAAGTAAACATCACAAAATGCAAGAATTAATGAAACCCATAACTAACATAAGCAAGAAATCAACAATAGAAATAAAGATAAACATGAAAGAGACATGGAAACATAAAATTGCATTAAAAGAAATCAAGATCCAACAAAGGTTCATCAACATAAAAGATAGCAAAATAAGAAATAAACAAGAGAAACTAAGAAGATTAAGACAGTAGAACTCTAAAATATAAAGAGAATTGAAATCAAAACAAGAATTGAAAGATAAATTTGAGAGAGATTAACCTAACTTTACCCTAATTTCTATCCTAAATATAGAGAGAGGAGAGAGCATCTCTCTCTATAATTCTACTCCTCAAACATGATGAAAACTATATTATGACTACTTGATTCCTTCCCCCTTCAATCCTTGGGTTCAATAGCATCAAAAATGAGTTGGATTGGGCCCAAATGCTTCAGAAATCACTGGCCATGAGTTGCCTTCAGTGAGTCACATGTAGATTTCCACATGTACACGTGATGCACGCGTAAACGTCTCTAAATGCCAAGAAAATAAAGCAAATTTTCTATCATTTTGAAGCCCCGGATGTCAGCTTTCCAACGCAACTGAAACCGCCTCATTTGGACCTCTGTAGCTCAAGTTATGATCGATTGAGTACGAAGAGGTCAGGATTGACAGCTTTACGATTCCTTCATTTCTTCATGAGTTCTCCCACTTTGCATGCTTTTCTTCATTCCTTCAACCCAATCTTTGCCTTCTAATCCTGAAACCACTTAACGAATATATCAAGGCATCGAATAGAATTAAAGTGAATTAAATCTAGCTATTTTGAGGCCTAAAAAAACATGTTTTCATACTTTAGCACAAATTAAGGGAGAATTACAAAACCATGCTATTTCATTGAATAAATGTAAGAAAAGTTGATAAAATCTCCTAAATTAAGCACAAGATAAACCACAAAATTGGAGTTTAACAAACTTTCCCACACTTAAACTAAGCATGTCCTCAAGCTAAGAATAAAGAAGGACAAGAAAAAGGGATTGAACATTTATTCAATGCAAATAAACTATATGTACCTATTTATATGAATGCAACTAAATGCAAAATGATGCTACCTACTTAGTTAAAAGTAAATCAATCCCCAAGAACACATATGCACATGTAGGGCTAAGTAGTATGATGATTCATGAATCCTACCAATTTAAAGTTCAAAATAAAGTACAAATAGACTTGCATGAAGAAAAGCTCATGAAAGCCGGGAACAAGGAATTGAGCATCGAACCCTCACCGGAAGTGTATCCGCTCTAGTCACTCAAGTGTATAGGTTTGATCACTCAATTCTCCCCTAATCATGCTTTCCATGATTTGTTTTTCATCTAACAATCAACAATTATTCAATGCATGCATACATTCATCATGAGGACTTATTCATAGGTTTTAATGGGGCTAGGGTTAAGGTAGGGGTGCATATGGTAAAGTGAGCTTGGAATCTGAACCTTTGACTAATCTAAACTCTCACCAAACACATATAACAACCTATATAATTCTAATACAATACCTAGCTATCCATAATTTCTACTTTTTTCACATACTCATGCATTCTTTTTAATTCACCACACATATGCATTGATTTTTATTGAACATTACTTTGGGGCATTTTGTCACCTCTTTGTTGCATTTCTTTTTCTTTCTTTTTCTAGTTTTTTTGTATATAGATATATTTTTTTCTTTATTTTGTATATTTTTTTCTTTTTGAAATAAAGTATATACAAAAGTATCAATGCATATGCTTTTACCTTTAATTACACATGAGTATGTACACAATTCCCAAAATTTTGACAAAAAAGTATAAAGACACCCTTTTATCTCTATCCAATGTTCCCAACTCTCCCAATCTTGAATGATAAATACTCTCACCAGTCTAAGCTAGTCAAAGATCCAAACAAGGGACATTTAATGTTTTTCGCTTTAGGCTTGTAGTGTGCTAAAATTAAGAACGATAAGGTTAAACATAGGCTCAAAATTGGTTAAAAATGGAAGATAAAAGGTAGGTTATTTGGGTAAGTGAGCTAAATGAAATGATGGCCTCAATCATATAAATGCATTCATACATGGAATAAGGAACATAAAGAATCAAACAAATCAAAGATCACAATCATAGATAGAGAATAATCAAACAAGAATGGAAATAAGTGGTTATAAGATGTAACCACACAATTAGGCTCAAAAACCATGTTCTTAGCTCAAAAACCATGTTCCAAAATAAATTCTTCTAAGAAAGTTCAACAAAAATTTTTTGAAATTGGTAGGGTGCCCTAAAAACAGTTTCTTGGAAAAGAAATCATCACCCTAACCAAGTAGTCCTAACATAGAAAGAAGTAGTAAAATATGTACAAATTCTAACTAACATGCAACCTATCATGCAATGCAACTACTAACTAACATTGGAGTTGAAAAGGAAATGGTTACCCACGGAGAACAGTCGAATGACCTCCCCACACTTGAAGATTACACCGTCCTCGGTCTATGAAAAGAAGAGCAATGTGGATGGGTGGCTACAATTGATGAGCTTCTTCAAAAGGTTGTGCGGATGAACTTATTTGTTGCCCCATTTAGAAGCCTTTTGGTTCGTTTCCTTCTTGGTGGCCAACCTAAAAAGACAGAAAAAGAAATAAAATTAAACCTACAATAAAGATATCAAAGCAATAGAATATAGGCGGGGGCTAATGCCAGATAAGAGTAAGGTTCTCACCACATGTTAGCTACGCATGTAGGTGAGAAAGCAATATAAGCGAATGGCATACTCGTTGCAAGAGTAGAGTCAAAGAATAAAGAGAACTAAAAAGCATCAAGTTTAAATAAAAAAAGAGTTGACACAAACAAGATTAGTGATTAGCATGAGAGTATGTGGTCCTATTATAACAAAATGACAATATTGTACAAAAACAAGGGATAATGAGTTAGGAAGGACTGAATCACTAATCTTGTGTGCTGAGAAAATGTTACAATTAATGCCAAACAAGTCACAAAGCGCCAAGATTAACCAAAAAATTCTCAACGATTGAATAAGAGAATTCAACACCATTATTAAAAGAAGAAATTTAGAAAAGAAACTAAAAACCAGTTATAAGAACAAAATTAAAATGCAATGGATGATAATATGCAAATGCAACATATTAAAGAAAATGAAAAATAAGAAAAATAAGAAGTGGAAATTCGAAAAGAGAGGAAGAGAGAAAGTATGAAAAGAAGACGAAAGATGAAGAAAGGATACAGGGGAAAACAGGACGCGGAAGGTGATCGCCCACGCTTACGCATGGGTTGCCAGGCACAAAGTAGGCATAAAGTGGGCACAACTCTCGGGTTTTTGTACCAGGAGCCGCAATATGGCATACGACGCGTACGCGTCGGCCACGCTTATGCGTGGCTGACCACATTTTTTTGAAAAGAAACAGGGCACTCTTCTAATCTACAAGCATTCTAAAACAATCAAAATTCAAATTTAACAAAAAATATATTTTTTTATTTTGAAATACTTTTCACATACAAAACACACAAAACTTACATTTCATGCAAAATACAATTTAACAACAACTATTCTAATCAAGATATGAATTTAACAAACAATCTATCAATAAAAGCAAGATGTATAAGACTATAGAAAATAAGAAAAAACTACCTAATGGCAACTCAATTCATTCATTGATTATATATACAAGTGAATGGAAAGAGTTTACCATGGTGGGGTGTCTCCCACATAGCACGTTTAGTTTAAGTCCTTAAGTTTGACCATTGATGGGGTCCTTGCTATGGTGGCTTATGCTTGAATTCATCCTCAAATCCCCTCCAATGTTTGCATCTCCAATGTCCACCGGGATCCCAAATTAGGCGCATAAAGCCTTCAAGTAAGCCTAAGTGACAAGACCCCAAGAGTTTTGATTGTTTAAATGAATTCTGGGGTCCCAAACCTTGTTCTTGCACCCATCTTCTTGTTGGCTACCATAGTTAAATCCGGGTGACAAGGCTTGTGAATTCTCAATTAAGCATCCAAACATTCCCCTAAACCCATGTAATTTGGTTCTACACCAACCATTGCTATTCAACTTTGAGCATGCAACCATTATAAACTTAGAGTGATGTTTCTAACCACTACACAACTCTCTCTTACTCTTAACTCCACAAAGAGCTCTAAGTTGACTATCATTTTCAATCAAACCATATTCAAGTGAGAAAGTAAAGCTTAGGCATAGGAATTTTACCCACTTGAATGTTTGTGTTGGATGATGGTGACTTAGGAAGGGGGACCTCCCCACAATTAGCCAATGCGAGATCCATTCTCTTGTGCTCTTCCTTTCCAACTTCCACCTATTTGCAAGCTTCTTTAATTTTAATTCCTTGGTCACCAACTTCTTTTATACACCCTTCATTGCTCAAACCATGTGTCAGAGGTTGTGCACGGTCCTCCTTGTCATCAATTCCATAACACAATGAGGTAGGTTCATTAATCCCAAACGACACTTTGGTTGGTGTGGACTCATCTTCAATGATGGAGCTTGCTTCTTGCTCAACCTCTTCCTCTTGGTAGCTTCCTTCCAATTCAATCCTTTCTTCATTGCTTGCCAAGGGCATGAGAGGTGAGGTATCTTCTTCTTTACTCTCTATGTCAAGTCCAATGGGAGAGGCTTCAATTGTAGATAGGAACTCATCAATGATTGAATCCATCTCTTGGTCAACCTCTTCAAAGTCTTCAACCATGACATGCCTTAGAGGTTGTACACCCTTCTCAACATCAATATCGAGCTTCTTGGAAGAGGGCTCTCTAATTCTACATTCTCATGGACTTCCAACATCTCCTAGGTCTTCAACCACTTCTTCTGGCTCAATTGTCTCAACTTCCTCCCCTTGTGGCAATCCTTGTTTCAACTCCTCTTCTCCACCTTGAAGCTCCAAACTCACTCCCTCACTATGCTCCTTGATTGCTTTTCCACATTCAACAATGGGAGTTCTTTGATTGCACAGGCTTAGGAAAGATGAGTATACGTTGCTAATGGCTTCCGCCATGATAGCCATCTTGGATTCTAGATCCTTAAACTCCTTTTGCGTCTCTTCTTGCCTTCGGAGGTAAGAGCTAATATCTCCTTGGAGAGACTCATCCATTAGAGGTGGTCGTGGGAGAGAGGGTTCATTGTTTGGGAGAGAGGATTCATATTTGGAAGATGGTTCTTCTTGGTAAGGGTATGAAGACCGTGTATATGGAGGTGGTTCTTGGGAGTAGTTGTGTTGGAATCATTGCGGTTCAATGTATGGTTCATATGGCTTATAAGGTGATTGGTATGGTGGATAAGGATTAGGGTCATATAGGGGTGTTTGGTGGTAGGGGGCTTGTGAGTAAAGTGATTCAAAACTATGTTGAGGGAGTGGTTCATAGGCATATGGTGGTGGTAGTTGACAACCACAATGAGGGTCACCACATCCATTAGATTGATATGCGTTAGGAGTCGAATTATACCTATAAGGGACCAGAAGAGGTTGTTGCCAAGAAGGTTGATCAATCCGTTGAGGCTCCCTCCACCTTTGATTGTTCCATCCTTGATGCATGTTGTCATTATATCTCCCATTTTCTACAACATAATTTGAACCAAATTTATAGCCGAAACGGTGAGAATTCATAGTAGCAAATAAAAACAAATGCTAACAAAAGTAAAACAAAGTCCTAAA
The DNA here is from genome assembly GCF_003086295.3 of Arachis hypogaea. Taxonomy (NCBI): domain Eukaryota; kingdom Viridiplantae; phylum Streptophyta; class Magnoliopsida; order Fabales; family Fabaceae; genus Arachis; species Arachis hypogaea. The sequence goes on from NC_092039.1 coordinate 44,484,397, forward strand.
CTTAAAAAAACTAACAAATAAGCAAAAAGCAAACATATTCACATATTCACAATAGCCAATAACATAGTACCATTGTAATTTCTCGGTAATGGCGCCATTTTGATGAAGAGGAAATTGTCCATCGGTAAAGAATTTTCACAAATGTATGTAATCTCGTTGCAAGTATAGTTCTAAACTAACAAACAATCCTCCTCAATAAAAAATTTGGTTGTCACAAGTACAAACCCTAATAAAAGTTAACCGAAGTATTCAAATCTCGGGTCGTCTCACAAGGAATTACAACGAAGTGAATGATTATTGGATCTGAAGGAATAAGGGGGTTTGGTTTATAATTGGCAAGAAAAATAAATGACAAGAAAGTAAAATGACAAGAACTAATAAAATAAAGGAAAAGAACTCTTGGCTAGATATAGGTAATTGAGATCACCATCCTTGTCTACAAATCATATATTGACAATTATGAGGGACTAACCCATTAAGTCTACTCTTATACTTGAAGTAAGTATAATGTCTACCTCAACGCATTAAGTACGTGAAATAGGCTTGATCAACATCAATCCATAAGTCCTAACCTAGCTACTAATTAACTTAGTAGTAAGCCAGAGTCAACGGTTATCAAATTGACCATTAAAGGTTCTCAAATCACCAATTCAATGAGAAAGTAAACATCACAAAATGCAAGAATTAATGAAACCCATAACTAACATAAGCAAGAAATCAACAATAGCAACGAAGATAAACATGAAAGAGACACGGAAACATAAAATTGCATTAAAAGAAATCAAGGTCCAACAAAGGTTCATCAACATAAAAGAGAGCGAAATAAGAAATTAACAAGAGAAACTAAGAAGATTAAGACAATAGAACACTAAAATATAAAGAGAATTGAAATCAAAACAAGAATTGAAAGATAAATTTGAGAGAGATTAACCTAACTTTACCCTAATTTCTATCCTAAATCTAGAGAGAGGAGGTAGAATTCTACTCCTCAAACATGATGGAAACTATACTATGACTACTTCGTTCCTTTCCCCTTCAATCTCTGGGTTCAATAGCATCAGAAATGAGTTGGATTGGGCCCAAAATGCTTCAGAAATCGCTGGCCACGAGTTGCCTTTAGTGAGTTATGTGCAGCTTCCCATGCGTACGCGTGATGCATACGTACACATCTCTAAACGCTAGACAACTACAGAAAATTTTATATTCTTTTGAAGCCCCGAATATTAGATTTCCAACACAATTGAAACCACTGCATCTGGACCTATGTAGCTCAAGTTATGATCGATTGAGTATGAAGAGGTCAGGATTGACAACTTTTCGATTCCTTAATTTCTTCTTGAGTTCTCCGACTTTGCATGCTTTTCTTCATTCCTTCAACCCAATCTTTGCCTTCTAATCCTGAAATCACTTAACGAATATATCAAGGCATTGAATGAAATTAAAGTGAATTAAATCTAGCTATTTTAAGGACTAAAAAGCATGTTTTCACAGTTGAGCACAAATTAACAGAGAATTACAAAACCATGCTATTTCATTGAATAAATGTGAGAAAAATTGATAAAATCTCCTAAATTAAGCACAAGGTAAACCACAAAATTGAATTTTATCAAAGAGAAATTTCGAAATCTTACGTACAAAAGTTAGCTAAGAGTAACGGGCTCGGCAAGAGCTTCGCGTTGCCGCTGATGGCATGTGAATCAGAGCACCGTAGCTCGAGATATGATGGATTGAAGAAGAGAGTGAATAGTACCACTTCTTCCTCCTCTCTCTCAATTCAGCAGCTGCCCTTAGTGTGCTTAGGTTGTGTTTGAGGCAGAATGGCCTTCATTTTAGCTTATATATGTTGGGCTTGGGCCCAACTTGGACCCAGTCTAACCCGTTAGCATTTTTGGCCCGTTTGACCCAATTTCGGGCCAAACCTTAAAAACCAGCGTCCGATTTTTAAATTTAATTATTCTCTTAAGTTTTTCTACAATTTTTACTGCTCTCACACATTACTAGACAGATTTAAGCCAGTATTGCCGGCTAATTTATCGGTATGCATTTTATGCAATTTTTCGCAGAAAATTACATTTTCCAACTTAGAAAATTCTACCAAGTCTGAAAATCATATTTAAATTTTCTAATTAACATTCTAAAGTTTTAGATCCTATTTTGGGCAATTAATTTATTATTATTTCACATTAATTAATCGTTAATTATTTTCCGTTCTTACGTTCTCCCCACCAAATAAGAAATTTTGCCCTCAAAATTTGGTTTACCCATCGTCTTCATTAAATGTTCCCTTAACTTAAATTTATCTCTCACTATTCACCTTTCCATTCCTCCACGTCAACTCAATTTCCTATTTACATCCTTCATTATTATTTATAATGCCTTATCTTAACCGAATTCAAGCCTATGATGTACTCATCCTTCTCACTCTTAGCTCCCTTTAGTCAACCTCAATGCTACATCATCATTTCAATTCGATGTTCTTCAATTTTATCTTGAAAAACCAATCATTTATTCATTATGATCTACGCACAAATCCAATTACACCTGTAATCATCTCTAAAACCTATTTCGAATCAATATATTCTGACATTCACAATTAAACTTAGTTTTTTCTTTAGAAATCTTTACTTACATTAACCCGCTAAAATTTTCAAGTATTCAAGCCTAAGATACGTCTATTACCATTCTACTACCTCTGTTCACAACTATCATGTGCTATTGCATTCCACAAGCTTCTGATGTGCCACTCTGATTTTCGGCCACTAATTAACTAACTAATCCAAATGTTCAATCAAGTCATACATCATTATCGGATTACAAAACCTAGGCTTACTTCTGAACTCTCTCAACTTGACCCAAATAGGGTTTTTGCTCATCGTAAGACTAAATAATAGCTCAGGGCCTTATATCATCTCTATGCCTAACTCAGGGTCTCATTAAATCATTAATCTCAATAATTGTATTACCTAGGAACTTGACAATAACTAGGGTACCTACTCATATTATCCATTAATTTCCAACCACTCAACACTTTCAAAGTCGAACAACTGTTCTTATACTAACCACAACTTCACCACCATCAACTCAATCACACTCATAACACACTCAATCATTCCAACACCTAAAACATTCTATTCTCCATTTCCTCAACTCATTTGACAAAATCCCAAAGTCCACAATACCACCATACCGTTTATTCTACATCTAATTATCCAATTCATTTACAATTTCACCAATATATACAATTCAACCTCCCTTAGACACACTAACAACTAATGACTTTCTACTTATCATAACTAAAATCAAATGTTCAACTCAGCTAAAATTCAAGCCTAAATTTATTTTCAGTAATTTTTTTCCTTCTCCCCTTACCTCTACACTCAATAATTCACCATGTACCAAATATTATATTAATTACCCTATAATCTACACGTGAAAACCAAAGTCAAGCACAAAAATTCCTAGGTGATAGCCTAACTCAAAATCGTAGTCCTTTAGTAATTACATCTATCTCCATGGAGGTAGTTGTTCCTTGCTCCACATCTTCAACATAAGCACAAACGCAATAGGCTCCAGATCGTGAGTCAAAGAATTCACTTCGTGCGGCCCCTATTATCACGATGCAAAAATCACTACATCCTGATGTTGCATCATAACGCACTCCAAGATTTTTTCTTTGGAACATTGAAAAACCACATTTTTAGGGATTATCTTGTGTTGAATTTAGAGTATTTTGCTAACCTTTTCTCACATTTAGCCAATGAATTAGCATGATTTTGTGATCTCTCCCGTATTTGTGCTTGAATGTAAAAACATGCTTTTCAAGCCTTTAATTTGGTAATTTTATTTCATCCTTGATTTCATAAGATGCCTTGATGTATTTGCTAGTAATCTCAGGTTAAAATAGGATAGGCATGGATCAAAGGAGCAAGGAATGAAGCATGCAAGTGGAGAGAAGCATAAAAAGCCAAAGAAGTAATCTCGGCCTAGGACGTGCACGCGCACAAGGCGCTCGTGCGCACATTACGAATTTGGCCAGGGACGTGTACGCGTACCGTGCATGTCCGCGCCAGATGTGAGTTTTAAACAGAAAACGTGCCCAGCAATTTCTGGGAAGCTGTGGGGCCCAGTTACAACCAATTTTGGTGCCAAAGTGCTTTAAAGGACCAAGGATTGAAGGGGATTCACACACTTTTACTCATTCATACACATTAGGATTAGTTTAGAGATAGTTTCTAGAGAGAGAAGCTCTCACTTCTCTCTAGAATTAGGATTAGGTTTAGGTTAATCTCTCCTCTTCGATCTAGGCTTAATTCATGCTTTGATTTACTTTTCCTTTATCAATTCTTACTCCTCTACTCTCCTTCTCTCTAGTTTTGTATTTCAATTCTTGTAATTCTTCACTTTGTTGTGGATGTATTTTTGAAGAATTTTACCATCAAGGATAGCATCAACCATTTCCTTTCGCCAGGTGAAACTGGACATTGTTGTTTCTTCTGAAGTTTCCTTGACCATGAGGATGCCGAGTGGCATGTCTGTCCTTTTTGAAAAATACTTCCCATGACCTCTGCTACTGGTACCCTCATAGGTATCTCTCATTAAAGTCGTCTTCCTAATGTAATCTTCCATACCTCTTGCCTTGTTCACCAATTCCGAGAATCCCCTAATCTCCAATGGAGCCCTACTTGGTATTTGATACATTTCCAGCCCTCATAGGACTCAGGGGCACCCTGACCCATTCTCGAGAACCTATAGAGTTTCTCGAACTTGCTGGTGTATTCAGCTATAGTCATGGACCCTTGCTTCAGGCGTAAGAGCTCCAACTCTCTGGCCTCCCTTATTGATTCATGAAAGTACTTCTTGTAGAAAGCTACCTGGAATATCGCCCATGTAATTTTCACATTCTATTGGGGTAGTAGCCGCATATTCCACGAAATGGTCATACAGTACATGTTGAGTTCGCAATGCACGCTCCATAGCTTGGAACCAGTTGTCTTCTTCAGTAGGGTTTGTCGATCCAGTGAAAACCAGCGAGTCAACTTTCAAAAAAGCAGCTAGAGTTCTTAGAACACCACCTAAGCGGTCCTTAGCACCTTCTCCACTTTTGTTTTCAACTGATTCCCTTGTCTGCCGCAGAGCATGAGTAGTCATAGCAGTTGTTTCGAGAGTTACCTGAAACTGTAGGTCAATCTCGGATGAGATCTTCTGTACTAGTCAGAGCTGTCGTGCCCGACTTTGTTGGACTTGGTGATGGTACCGATTTGTCGTCACCGGAGGGTGGTGGTACCTGCAAGGGACTCCGATGCTTAAGTTAGCAAGGGTATTAGGCTGGTTTTTTGTAGAATCAGAGAGTGAGTTATACCTTGGGCTGCCCTTGTATTCGGGTTGTATTCCTCTATTTGGGCCCTTTATTGGGCTTTCCTAGTAGTTTGGCCGAGCTCTTTGAGAAGAGGTCGGATTGTCCTGACCTGAAGAGGTCGGTCACTTTGTCAGTAGAACATCCCGGGTCGGACAGCTCGACCCAGGGTATGAACAGTGCCCCTGCTTGAGCTCGATTTTCCTTTTGAGGTCGAGTCTTTAGTCTTAGGACTTCGATCCTTCTCGGGTGAAACCGAACTCGAGCATTTCGTCAATTTTATCTTTGTAGAGTTTCTTTTTTAATGCGGAATGTTTCTGTTCCGTTTCTTCTGAAAGTGCGCGCTTTTGCATTAGTGTCCTGGCCTTGGGAATGCGCGAGGGTTTTTAATGCCCTCATTAATTGGTTTTTGATGCTCCGTTTCTCCTGGCTTTTATTTTGAATTTTATTCTCAAGAAACATTTTTCTCTTCTCTTGCTTTTTGTTGTAACTTCCCTTTTTCTTCTCTCCTTTTGTTTTTGTCTGAAAATTTATGTTTTTGCGTTTCTCCTTGCAACGTTGTTTGGTGATCGTAAGTGCTTTCTTTGCTTTCGACAACGATTTCTGGTTTCTTCGTCTTTAACTTCCTTCTGCACTCTTCTCCTTTTCCAAGTTGGTTTTGCTTTTTCTTTCGTCATCTATTTTTGCTGCTCTGTATTTGATTCTTTGGTGAAGTTTTGATTTTGACTGAGTGCATGTTGGAAAGCATGAATCTTTGTATATTATCATGCTCGGTTTATCACTGTGATGCATGTTTTCTGGTTTTCCTTTTGACCTTATGTATGCTTCTAGGTGGATTTTTCTGGTTTGGCTTTTTTAGGGCTTCGTATGCTACTGCTGCTTTCTGAACTATTGTTTATTAGAAAGGTTGCTCCTTTTGATGGGTTTTGTCCTGTTGATTGCTTTTGTTTGATGGAGATGATGTTTTTTCTTTGATTTTCGCCCTTTTCTTCACGGGACGCTGCTTTGTTAGGAGAGGGTTATTTTCTCTACTGAGGGTTTCATTTTTAGCTTTTGTAGATTTTTCTGAGACTTTACTCTGTCATTGCATCCATAGGATGCCCCTGGACCTTATTGTGCGTCTTGGGGTCTTCCTTTTACTGTTTGTGTTCTCGAGGTCGCGTTGTCCGAGTTGCTTGCATATTGCCCGAATTTGTTTTTGGGTTAGTAATCTGTTTCCTTTTCTTTGTTTGTAGGATTAGTAGGCCATGTCATCTCGCAAAAATATTGTCGAGGCGTCTTCTAAGGTTCCTAAGGGGATGGCTGATTGGGTGGATTCTTTGGTCGTTCTGTGTGTCTCGCTGGTTGACTCAGAGTTTTGTCAACAACTTTGGCAATTTCATAGGATCTGTGGCAACGGTAGTGATGAGAAGAATTATGAGCTCGTATCTCCAACTTCTGAGGAAAGGGTCCATTTTTCTACCCGAATTGCTGGAGAGTGTCTTTTTTTCTATGCCTACGACTTCTTTTTTAGTCAAATGAATATTACTCTTCCTTTTACCCCTTTTGAGACCAACCTGTTATGGTCCTGTAATGTAGCTCCATCCCAACTTCACCCCAATTCCTGGGGTTTATAAAAATCTTTCAGCTGTTGTGTCGTGAGTTCGGTATCCCTGCTTCATAATCTCTCTTCTTTTATCTTTTCATCTTGACAAAGCCTGCTGTAGTGAAAAAGAAAGCCGCTTGGGTTTCTTTCCGAGCTTTCCAGGGGAAAAAGGTTTTTTCCATGTTTGATGAATCTTTTCGCAATTTCAAAAATTACTTTTTTAGGGTCCGAACTGTTGAAGGAGCTCGCCCCTTTTTTCTGGATGAAAATGATGAGCCCACCTTTCCTTTAGAATGGCAAAAGAATGTAGTGGTATCGAGATATTCATGGGAGATGTTAGATGAGGCTGAACAAGCCTTTGTGACTGTGCTGGAAGAAAACTGGGGGCAGCCTCCTCATCTCGACACAAAGAAATTTTTAGCTAACCCCTCTCTCCTCCGAGCTGAGCTGGGTAATGGTCAATTTTTTCTTTTGGTTTTGCTTATCGCTTTGTCGAGTTTGTCTCTTATGAGATCTTTTTCTGGCTCGTAGCTTGGTTTCCTGCTGTGGTGTTTGTTTGCAGAGATGATTAAAACCAACCAATCCATGAAGTCCTTTAAAAGGGCGAGGAAGGCTACTGTAGCTCAGAATGCCTCGGCCAAGGCGGCCGGGGAGGGTCTTCTTAGGTTTCATCGAAGCCTTTGGTTACGAGTTCTCTTGGGCCAAGGAGGGTTATCCCTACTCTCAGGTTCGTTTGGTTGATCCTTCATAAACTTTTGCTGGTACCTCTTTTCCTTCCGCAGCTCCTCCTCCAAAAAGACCTCGAACTGTTGAGCCTTTTAGTCTGGATGCTCCCGACTTTCATGCTATCGGGTTTGTAGATCAACAGATTGCTCCCTATGGTGTCATGCCTACTGATGATGTATTCATTCTTCATTATTTGGATTTTATTACTCGGAGTGGTATTAAATTGGCACACATAGGAGCGGCTTTATACCGGACTACTCAAGATCTTCCTATCCATGCTACAAAGGCCTTTATGGAGGAGGCAAAATCGTAGTTTGACTGGATTAAGGGTTTGAAAGAGGAGCTTGAGGTGAAAGTGACTGAGCTGGAGAAAGAGTTAGAGGGGGAAAAGACTCAAGCTATTGGTCTAGTGGCTGCTGTGCAACTAGCTGAGGATACAGCGTTAAAACATAAGGATAGCTATGTTACCACCTATAGAGAGATGATGGATCTCAGGAATAGCTTGGAATCTGTCCGGGCCAATTATATCAAACTTCAAAGTCACCTTGTTGGCAACGTTACTGCTACTTATGAGAATCTGAAGGAGCAAGTTCGAGTTCTTGCACCAGAGCTTGACCTTTCCATTTTTAGCCTGGACAACATTGTTAGGGATGGTAAGATTGTTCCAAATGACCCTGATGTTGATGATGATGATCGTCCTTCACTACCTGCCACCATGACCTCGGTCGCGCCGACCTCTCTGACTTCCACTGCTAAGATCAGCCACCCTGAGTCAGAACTAGATTGCCAAATCTTGAACCGAGATGACGGGACGGTGGATGCAGTGCCTCTTCAAACTCGTCCTCCTTCACCCCGTGTTGATGCTGCCGAGAAGCCTTCGGATGTTAACTGAATTTTCTAATTGCTTGTGTAGATAGCCCGGCTTGTGGGCTTTTTAAACTCTTTATTTTGTAAATGATGTTTTGCTGACTGTTGATACCCTTTTAGTTGCTTGTTTAGCAACTTTATTTGAAAACCAAAGTAGCTTCCGAGCTTTTGAGGCTGATTCTAGTGGCCTCTGAAGTTTGGTATTTATCTTAACTGGTAATTTCTATATCATGCCTGCTTGCATTCGGCTTGGTACCTTTCTAGGTGTTGGGAGTGTTAGAACTTTTTCTTTGTCTGACCTCTTTGGATTGGCTTGATTCTTTTGCCTCATGTTATTTCCAGCAACTCGTTTTGTTCTTTGTTTAGTTCGCTGTGGTTGCCAATTTTGTTATGTCGATTTTGTCCAAAGAGTTGTTAGTAACCCTCTTTTTTGGACCTTGTTTAGGTCTCTTTTAGGGGTTACTTTTGTAGCTTTATGTTTCGGGCCGACCTCATCACGTCAGGCCCTTCTAAGTTATTTTTGTAATCCTCTTTTCTGGACCTTGTTCAGGTCTCTTTCAGGGATTACTTTTATAACTTTTATGCTTTAGGCCGACTTCGTGACGTCGGGTCCTGCGGAGCTATTTTGTAATCCTCTTTCTTGGACCTTGTTTAGGTCTCTTTTAGGGATTACTTTTGTAGAGTTATGTTTTGGGCCGACTTTGTCACATCGGGCCCTGCTGAGTTATTTTGTAATCCTCTTTCTTAGACCTTGTTCAGGTCTTTTTCAGGGATTACTTTTATAACTTTTATGTTTTGGGCAGACTTCGTCACGTCGGGCCCTGCTGAGTTATTTTGTAATCCTCTTTCTTGGACCTTGTTTAGGTCTCTTTCAGGGATTACTTTTATAACTCTAATGCTTTGGGCCGAGTTCGTCACTTCGGGTCCTTCTAAGTTCTAGTAATCCTCTTTTATAGGGCTGGCCAGACCTCTTTCCAGGGATTTACTTATAACTTCGGCTACTGCAACTGGTCCGACTTCTTTATGTCGGCCAGTCTTTAAGTTATTTTATAGCAATCCATTTTATTAGGACCTCGTCAGGTCCTTTCTATGGATCACTTTCTAAAACTTCTTGCATTATTCGGTTTTCATCTTTGCCGATTTTGTAGAGATTGGATTTAACCCTCGTTTGATGGACCCTTTAATTAATTTGGTTTTCATTTTTTGTCTTTATCGTGATCGCGTAATGAATTTGACTTTCACTTTCTGCTGATTTGTAGCTTTATAATCGGATGATGAATGTTTCAGATTAATGCGGCTTGAGCGTTTGTAGAAGATCTAAACAGATTTTATTCAAAAGAAATTGCAAATATATACTTGCGGGAGGTTAGTCCTCTATGTTGGGTGATTTATAGGTCTTGGCTTGGCGCCTCATTAAAAAACATTTTCAGGAAAAAGAGTGCGCCTTATCCTAAGATCCTTTACATCTTTAACTATAGTACCTTCTTAAGTTGCAGGCGTGCCACGACCTAGGAAGCTCTCGCCCATCGAGTTCAGACAGTCTGTAGTAGCCCTTTCCAAGTATTTTTATGACTTGGTAGGGTCCTTTCCAGTTTGCTGCCAGCTTTCCTTCTCCAGGTCGAGTTGTTCCGATATCATTTCAGATTAGGGCGAGGTCGTTCTCAGCAAAAACTTACTATACCACCTTTTGATTGTATCTCGCAGCCATTCGTTGTTTTAATGCTTCTTCCCTAATCCGAGCTCTTTCTCGGACTTCTGGAAGTAGGTCGAGTTCTTCCTTTTGTAGTTGGGAGTTGGCTTCTTCACTATAGTGGATCACTCTAGGCGACCTTTCTTCAATCTCCACTGGGATCATTGTCTCCGTTCCGTATGCTAATCGAAAGGGTGATTCCTTTGTGGTGGAATGTGGCGTTTTTCGATATGCCCATAGGAATTGTGGGAGCTCCTCAGCCCAGGCTCCCTTCGTGTCCTGTAATCTCCGTTTCAGCCCGGCCAATATGACTTTGTTGGCAGCTTCAACTTATCCATTGGCTTGGGGATGTTCTACGGAAGTGAATTGTTGTTTTATATTCAAGTCGGCCGCTAGCTTTCTGAAGCCCGCGTCTGTGAACTGGGTACCATTGTTTGTGGTGATGGAGTATGGAACCCCGAACCTCGTGACAATGTTCCTATATAAGAATTTTTGACTTCTTTGAGCATTGGCATTAGCTAGGGGTTCTGCCTCGATCTATTTTGTGAAATAGTCTATCCCTACTATGAGAAATTTAACTTGTCCCGATCCCTGAGAGAAGGTTCCAAGAAGATCGAGTCTGCATTTTGCGAATGGCCAAGGTGAGGTCACGCTGATAAGTTCCTCTGGTGGGGCGATTTGAAAGTTGGCATGTTTCTGGCATGATGGACATGTTTTTACAAACTCTATGGCTTCCTTTTGTAGGGTTGGCCAATAAAACCCTACCCGAAGTACTTTTTTGGTAACTGCTTACGCTCCGAGGTGATTCCCACAAATGCCACTGTGTATTTCTTCTAGAACTTCCTTTGTGCTAGAAGTTGGTATGCATTTTAACAATGGTATTGAAATCTCTCTTTTTTATAGAGTATTGTTTATGATAGTGTAGTATTGTGCCTCCTATTTCAACCTCTTTGCCTCTTTTTCCTCTGTGGGGAGTGCTTTTGTTTTGAGGTAGTTAATTATGGGAGTCATCCATCCTTGATCCTGACCTGTTATGGCCAGGATTTTTTCTTCTTCCGAGATTGATAGATTCTATAGAACTTCTTGGATAAGGCTTCTATTGTTGCCCCCTGGTTTGGTGCTGGCTAGTTTTGAGAGTGCGTCAGCTCGGGCATTCTGTTTTCGGGGTATGTGACAGATCTCATATTCTCCGATTTGTCCGAGTTGTTCCCTAGTTTTATCCAAGTACTTTTTCATGGTGGGATCTTTGGATTGGTAGCTTCTTGCTATTTGCGAAGTCACTACCTGTGAGTCGCTGAAGATGATAAGCTTTTGAGCTCCAACCTCCTTAGCCAGCTTCAAACCCGCTAGCAGTGCCTCATATTCCACTTGGTTGTTTGAGGCTGGGAACTCGAATTTAAGAGAGAGTTTGATTTGGGTTTCTTGGTCGCTTTCAATTATCACGTCTGCGTCGCTTCCTTTTTTTAGGAACCGTCCACGTAGAGATTCCATTTTGTGGGGATTTCTGGTGTGTCTGTAAATTCTGCAACGAAGTCGACCAGGTATTGTGATTTGTTGGTTGTCCGAGCTTCGTAGTGAAGATCAAATTCGGACAACTCGACTGTCCATTGCAAAATTCTGCCTGCCAGGTCTATTTTCTGTAAAATCTCTTTTATGGCTGGTTGGTTCGAACCCTCATGGTATGGGCTTGGAAGTATGGACGGAGTCGTCAAGATATTAGTATGAGAGCGTAGGCAAACTTTTCTATTTTTTGGTAGTTCAGCTCGGCTCCTTGTAATCCTTTACTGATGAAGTATACAGGTTGTTGTCCACTGTCGTCTTTTCAGACTAGTGTTGAGGCCACTGCCCGACTTCCTACCGCGAGGTATAATACGAGTGGTTCTCCTTCCTGTGGCTGAGCTAGGATAGGTGGCTATCCCATGAACTTTTTGAAATCATGGAAGGCTTGTGACGTGGCAGAAATTGGCGAGTTAAGAATTTATTAATAGAAATACGTTGCAAGTACAGTCCTTAACCAGCCGAAAATCCGCTTATCAATTTAGAAGGGTTGTCACAATATTGAAATTAAAATACTAGGAGTATGAATCCCAGGTCGTCTCCCAACGAGTTGCAGAAAGATGTGCTACTTTATCAATCAGGTGTTTTCAAAAATGGTTGAGTAGATAAACAGGAAATTAATTTAGAGAATTTAATTAATTTTAAATAAAAGCCTTGACTGGGAGTAGATTAGTTGGAAGCTCTATTCTTGTTGAAGTACTCTCATGATTAATTAGTAATTGGAAGTTGCTCTGCTTAGTTATCCCTTACTAGGTAAAGGAAAGTCAAGCAAGTTGGAAAGCTGTTTCTAGTCACAAGTCCTAATCGTCTCCGTTGCGAAGGACTAGTGTAAATGATTAGAGGGTGATCCAACAATAAACCCAATTATAATTTCTCTCTTGAGTGATTCAGCTCAAGGTTTCCTTTCAATCATCTCCCAATCGAGTTATGGAACTACTCACTCATCATAATTATAAACTTCACGGAATCAATGGGAAAAATAAAAGAAGACATGATAAATAATAATGAAAGGGATTAATTGAAAATAAAAATAGTATATATTAATAACTTGTGAAAATAATCAAATGTCAACTCTGGAGGAATTAGGAATATGGAAGAATAAATGAAAAGTAAATAACAGAATATAATGACTAGTACCGGAGGTAGACTCTTCTCAAAAGTTAAGGCCAAAATCTTCAAAATCCTAATGAATGTCCAAGTGAGTAAAACCTAGGGGAGAAGTAAATTCAGATCTAAAAACTAAAAATTATGCGAAATGAATTTGTCCTCTGTTTCTGCATGTTCCCTGGCTCTAATCTATGTTTCTGGGCCGAAAACTGGGTTGAAATCCAGCCCAGAAACTCTGCCAGCAACTTCTGAAATTCTGCAGATCGCGCACGTCACGCAGCCACGTCGTCCACGCGTTCGCGTCACTCGGCGTTTCTCGTACCATGCGTGCGCGTCGTCCATGCATTCGCGTTGTTCATGCAGCTTCCAATTCGCGCGGTTGCGTCAGGCACGCGAGTGCATCACTGTTATTTCTTCCATTTTGCACGGTCACGTCAGCCATGCGACCGCGTGACTTCTCGCTGGTTATCTCCTCAATTCTTTGTGTTCCTTCCATTTTTGCATGCTTCCTTTCCATCCTTTAAGCCATTCCTGCCTTGTAATTCCTGAAATCACTTAACACACATATCAAGGCATCTAATGGTAATAAGAGAGGATTAAATAAAAGAAAATAAAAGCCAAAGAAGCATGTTTTCAATCATAGAGTATTTTTAGGAAGGAATTGTAATTACATGCAAATCATATGAATAAGTGGACAAAGACTTGATAAAACCACACAATTAAACACAATATGAATCACAAAATAGTGGTTTATCAGCTTGCTCGCACTCCGTTGTCCATTCGAACTTCTTTCCCTTCCTTAGAATGGCGTAGAAAGGAATGGATCTTATTGCTGATCCGGCTAGAAATCTGGACAAGGCTGCTAACCTCCCGTTGAGTTGGTGTACATCTTTGACGCAAATTGGACTCTTTATATCGAGTATGGCCCGGCATTTTTCTGGGTTTGCTTCGATTCCTCTTTGTGTGAGCATGAAACCCAAGAATTTGCCAGCTTCTACTGCAAAGGTGCATTTTGCGGGATTGAGTCGCAGGCCATGCCGTTTTATAGTGTCGAGTACTTGGATCAGATTGGACAGTAGCATCTCTTTATTTTGTGTCTTTATCAGCATGTCGTCCACGTAGACTTCCATGATTTTTCCGATGTGATCCAAAAAGACTTTATTCATTAGTCTCTGATAAGTAGCTCCCGCATTTTTAAGACCCAAAGGCATCCCGACGTAGCAGTAGTTGCTTTTGGGGTTAAGAAGGAAGTTTTTGCTTGGTCGGGTGGATACATTGGGATTTGATTGTATCCCAAGTATGCATCCATAAACGAGAGGTATTTATATCCGGAGGAGGCATCTATTAGAGCATCGATACTTGGGAGTGGATAAGGATCTTTTGGGCAGGCTTTGTTGAGATCAGTGTAGTCGGTGCACATTCGCCACTTCATGTTTGATTTTTTCACCAAGACGACGTTGGTCAGCCATAGTGGGTATTTGACTTCTCTTATGAACCCTGCCTCCAGTAGAGCTTGTATCTCCTCTTCCATAGCTTGAGAGCATTCTAGTCCGAGCTTTCTACGCCTCTGTTGTACTGGCCGAGATCCTGGGTAGACTACTAACTTGTGGCATATTAACTTGGGGTCTATGCCTGGCATGTCTGCGGCCTTCCACGCAAAGAGGTCGACGTTACCTCGTAAGAACTGTATGAGTGATTTTCTTTTAAGATTGTACCGATATTGGTCGTTGGTCCGGGGTGTCCCCGATCTGGACTTTTTCTATTTCACCTTCAGGTTGTGGGCGGAGTTCTTCCCGCCTCTGAATTCCACCGAGTTCGATTGTGTGGAATTCTTCTCCTCTGCTTCTGAGGCTTAGACATTCATGGTAACAGCGGCGCGCCGTCTTTTGATCTGTCTTTATTGTAGCTATCCCATCTGCAGTTGGGAATTTCATGCATAGATGCGGAGTCGAGACTATTGCGCCGAGCTGATTCAATATTGTCCGACCTATTAAGGCATTGTAGGCTGAACCTACGTCGACCATGATGTAATCTATTTTGAGTATTCTTGGCTGGTTTCCCTTTTCAAAGGTTGTGTGTAGCGAGATGTATCCCAGCGGTTGAACCGGGGTGTCTCCTAGTCCGAACAGGCTCTTTGGATATGCTCTGAGTTCTTTTTCTTCCAAGCCGAGCTTTTCGAAGGTAGTTTTGAACAAGATGTGGGTAGAGCTCCCTTGGTCTATCAGTGTGCGGTGGAGATTTGCATTTGCCAATATAGCAGAGATGACCATGGGATCGTCATGTCATGAGATTATACCGGATGCGTCTTCTCTAGTGAAGGTAATCGCGGGAATGTCGGGTGCTTCCTCCTTCCCCTCGACATGATATACATCTTTAAGATATCTTTTGCGAGATGATTTGGAAACTCCTCCTCCCACAAATTTGCCGTGTATCATGTAGACGTATCTTTCTGGTGTGCGAGGTGACCGCTCGTTTCGTCCGACATCTTCTTCCCTTTTTCTTTTTCTTTGCTCATCGTCCCGACCGTCTAGATACCGATCTAGCTTCCCCTATCTTACTAGCTTTTCTATGACATTTTTTAAGTCAAAACATTCATTAGTGTGGTGCCTGTGGATGCGATGATACTCACAATATTCGCCCCGATTTCCTCCTCCTTTTTTGCCTTTGAGTGGTCGAGCTGGAGGTATTTTTTCAGTATGGCAAACCTCTCTGTAGACATCCACAAGGGACACCCGAAGAGGGGGTGTAATTGTGGTATGTTTTAGTTTTTTCTCCATGTCGATCTTCCTTCTTTTTGGACTCTTCGTTTTTGTCCCGAGAGGTGAATCCAGATTTTGAAGTCTCTCATAGCCGAGATTTTTTCTCCATGTTGATATACTTCACTGCTCGTTCTTGCACTTCGTTCAGAGATGTGGGGTATTTTTTGGATATAGATTGACTAAAGGGTCCTTATCAAAAGCCATTGATGAGGCCCATAGTGGCAGCCTCTGTTGGTAAGCTCTATATGTCCAGGCACGTTTTGTTGAATCTTTCCATGTAGTTGCAGAGACTTTCCCGTTCTCCTTGCCTAATTCCTAATAGACTTGGGGCGTGTTTAGCCTTGTCTTTTTGGATGGAGAATCTTGCAACAATCTTCTTGGCCAAGTCGTCGAAACTTGAGATGAACTTGGGAGGCAGATTGTCGAACCATCTGATTGCCGTCTTTGTTAGAGTAGTAGGAAAGGCTTTGTAGCGAACTGCATCTAAGGCATCTGTAAGGTACATTCTACTTCTTAAATTAGTAAGATGATGGCCGGGATCTGTAGTGCCGTCGTACAAAGTCATGTCCGGGAGTTTAAAGTCTTTTGGGATCTTGGTCTTCATGATCTCCTCGGTGAATGGATCTTGCTCTTTGCGGGAACTATCCTCATGAGGGGATCGTGTGGCTTTGGTTTTAAGATCGGCTTCGTGTTTTAGGAATTTGTCCTCCAATTCCCGGTGTCGCCTTATTTCCTTTTGTAGATCTTTCTCAGCCTCTCATTGACGTAAGGCTTCTTATTCCAGTTGTTTCAAATGGTTTTGAAGCGTCTCCATGGCTTCTGTGTTTGGAGAATTCTTTTTGTTGTTAAGTTGTGGAGTATCTTTTGGTGTAGTATCCACGTTTTTGTGTGGTGTTCTATCCTCCAGATCTGAGTTGCGGTCATTGTCATGGTCGTCCGCCATGACGACGGGATGACTTCCAGGATCTCCGGCAACGGCGCCAATATTCCGAGGGTTACCTGAAACTGTAGGTCGATCTCGGACGAGATCTTCTGTACTTGTCAGAGGTGTCGTGCCCGACTTTGTTGGACTTGGTGATGGTGCCGATCTATCGTCACTGGAGAGTGGTGGTACCTGCAAGGGACTCCGATGCTTAAGTTAGCAAGGGTATTAGGCAGGCTTTTTGTAGAATCAGAGAGTGAGTTATACCTGGGTGCTCCAGTGTATTTATAATGGTGTAAGAGACCTTCCTTAGATAAGATAAGTTAGTTATCTTATCTTATCTCTATCTTCGAGCGAGGTCATCCTATCTTTAAGGGAACTGCCTTTATCTCTATAGGCTTGGGCTGCCCTTGGATTCGGGTCGTGTTCCTCTATTTGGGCCCTTTATTGGGCTTTCCTGGTAGTTTGGTCGAGCTCTTTGAGAAGAGGTCGGATTGTTCTGACCTGAAGAGGTCGGTCGCTTTGTCGGTAGAACATCCTGGGTTGGACAGTTCGACATAGGGTATGAACAGTAGTGTTCGCTTGAATCGTGTTATATATGTTAGTCATCGCTGCCATGAGTTCAACATGATTATTCGTCGATGGGTTACCCTCATTTTCTCTTCGAGTACGTGTCTGACCTCATCCGTGAGTTACCATTCAGGATTCTGTCCACGCCAAACAATCGATATCAACGTGATCAGTCTCAATATCAAAAGTCTAGTGCTTTAATTATCCCAAAAAAGCACTCACAAACAAGCATGCTATGCAATATCACGTAGATAACCTAAATAGCATCAAAGAAAAAGACACAAAGTATGCAATGAAGCACAATCAGACCATCCATTAGGCTCAGGAGGACGAACCGCCCTGATACCACTAAATGTAACACCCTAATTATCTTAAGCGTTACCTCACATCGTAAAGCAAAGGTTAATAAAAGGTTACGATAATTCTAAAGATCTTACATATTTATATATAGAAAGGAATAATAATTCTAGAAGCCTAATGAAGGATTAAGCTTAAAAATAGAATTCAAAAAGCGCAAAACGTTCACACGAAGCTACACTAAATAAGGCACAGATATTAAGACATATATAGATATATAAGAGCATAATAGTATAAGGATTTAGCCGCAGCTCGCGGTGTTTAAGCCGGCTAGTTATATACAGACAATTCAGAGTTATTGAAAGAAAAACAGGTTATAGAAACTTCCTCTTGTTAAACCCCATTTTTAGGTGTATCTTGTGTTGAATTTAGAGGGTTTTGTTAACTTTTCTCCCATGTATCCAATGAAATACCATGGTTTTGTAAATTCTCCTTTAATTGTGCTTAAGAGTGAAAACATACTTTTTAGGACTTAAAATAGCTAAATTTAATTCACTGAGATTCCATTAGATGCCTTGATATGTTTGTTAAGTGATTTCAGGTTTAGGAGCAAGGATTGGATCAAGGGAATGAAGAAAAAGCATGTAGAAATGGATAACTCATGAAGAAATGAAGGAATCGCAAAGCTGTCAAGCCCGACCTCTTTGTACTTAATCGAACATAACTTGAGCTACAAGGTTCCAAATGATGTGGTGTCAATTGCGTTGGAAAGCTAACATCTGGGGCTTCGAAATGATATACGGTTTGCCAAAGTTGCATCACGTATAGGGATGAGTACACGAATGATACATGTACGCACCGATGGTTGCACATGATTCACTTAATGCAACTCGTGGCCAGCGATTTTAGAAGCCTTGTAGGCCCAATCAAACTCATTTCTGATGCTATTTAAGCCAAGGATTGAAGGGGGAATGAACTTAACTTAGGTACTTTTGATCATTAGTCATAGTTTAGTTTTAGAAGTAGTTAGAGTTAGTTTCTAGAGTGAGAAGCTTTCACTTCTCTCTAGAATTAGGATTAGGTTTAGGTTAATCTCTTCTTAGATCTAGGTTTAATTCATGCTTTGATTTACTTTTCCTTTAAAATTTCTTGTTCCTCTACTCCTTCTCTCTCTAATTTTGTATTTCATTCTTGTAATTGTTTACTTTGTTGTTGATGCACTCTTCCTTCTTCTATTTTCCTTTAATGCAATTTGAGGTAATTCATGTAGATCTTGTTTTCTTTTATTGTTGTTGTTAATTCTTTGAAATTAGTTGTTGTTAGATTTTATTCTTGTTGTTGATTTACTATGCTTTCCTTTTGTGCCTTCCAAGGGTTTGATGATTGGAAAGGTAACTTAGGAACTCTTGAGTTACTAATGTCCAAGTAATTGATGATTAGGATCCATTGACTCTAGTTCTCACTAATTGAATTAGTGGAGAGTTAGGACTTATGGACTAGGATTGATATAGCTCATTTGACTTTCCTTTACTACTAGTTAGAGGATGACTTAATGGGATTGATCCTTGCTAATTCTCAAGTTGTGGTTAGTGATTAGGATAAAGATCCTTGACCACCAACCCTTGCCAAGACATTTTTAACTATTAGTTTACTTTCTTCCCATATATCTTTCATGCCTCTTATCAAATCCCCAAACATAACTCATAACCAATAACAAGAACACTCTATTGCAATTCCTAGGGAGAATGACCCAAGGTTTAAATACTTCGGTTTAGAATTTTAGGGGTTTGATTTAGTGACAAATAATCTTTTGTATGAAAGGATTATTGCTTGGTTTAGAAACTATACTTTGACGAGATTTAATTTGTGAAATTCTAAACCGTCAAAAATTCAATCATCAAAATGGCACCGTTACCGGGGATTTGCAATGGTGTTATGTTATTAGTTATTGTATATACGTGAATAGTGTGAATATCTTGCTTTTTGCTTTTTTTGCTAGTTGTGGAATTTTGTTTCTCTTGTTTTCTATTAGCTTTTGATTTTTGTTTTCTCTTTTCATCATGAATTCTCACTTTGGCTATGAGTGTGACTATAAATATGTTGTAGGAAATGGGAGCTATAATGAGGATGTGCATCAAGGAAGGGACAATCAAAGGTGGGAGGAGCCATGTTCATATGATCAATCCTCTTGGCAACAACCTCCACCAATGCACTATGAAGAAGAGCCATTCTGTGATGCATATCAATCCAATAGCTATGGTGAATCTCGTTGTGACTTTCAAGAACCACCACCATATGCCTATGAACCCCCTCCTCAACATAGCTTTGAACTACCACGCTCACAAGCCTCCTTCCACCAAACACCTCCATATGACCCTAATTCATATCCACCATACCAACCACCTTTTGAACCATATAAGTCATACATAGAACCACCACCATTCCAATATCAATACTTCCAAGAACCACCACCTTCACACCCCTATCAAGAAGAACCACTTTCCTATCATGAATCCTTTCTCCAAAATAATAAACTCTCCTATCCACCCCAATCTCTATTGGATGAAACCCTTAGTGTTCTTCTTTAAGGGCAAGATGAAATAAAAAGGGATGTGTAACAATTTGTGGTTACCTTGACCGAGGTAGTAAATCAATTAGCCTCCCAATGCTTGAATATTCAAGGAATTCCCATAGCTTTATGTGAAGAATCCAAGGAAGAGCATAGCATGAAGGAGAGGTTGGAAACTCCGGTGGAAAAAGGAGAAGTGCTACTTTGTGTTAGAACAATTGGAGGAACCTATGATTATTGAAGAAGAGGAAGAAGTGGTTGAAGACTTAGGAGATGCGAAACCTCCATGGAACCTAGAGTTATAGAAAACCCCTCTAAGAAGATTGAAGTTGATGTTGAGGAGGAACATGCACAACCTCCAAGGCATATCCCATATGAAGACTTGGAAGGAGCAAGAATTGAGTTCCATTGGTGATAAAGATCAAGCATCAAATCTTAGTGGTGGTGAATCCTTTGAACTTGAAGAACCTTTTCTTGATGAGGTAGAAAGTGATGTGGAGATAGATTTCTCTCGTCCTCCCATTTATGATTTGAGTGACAGAAAAGAGTTAGATGAAATTGATGAACAAAGGATTGAGAAGGAAGAAGTTTGTAAAGAGGTGAAGACAATCAAGGAAAAACACAGGGGAGTAGAGCTTGCAAGGACATTGGAAATACCTCTCCCCAAGCCATCACTATCCATTCTTTCATTCAAGTCTGTAAATTCCTTATACTTAAGCTTTATTATTCCCCTTGAATATGGTTTACTTAAGACGGATGGTCAACTTAGACATATTTGTGGCTTTAAGAGTAGAAAGAAGATGGTTAGTGGTTGGAAAAATTATTCTAGGTTCATCATGGTTGCATGTTCAAAGTTTGTTTGCAAGGTTTGGTGTAGAACTAAATTGCATGAGTCTAGGAGAATGTTTGGTCGCTTAAATGAGAATTCTAAGGTCATGCCACCTGAATAGATTAATGATGATCAACTTAAAGACGGGACCCCAAATCGCACAAGGAAAATCAAATTTGGGAGCCCATGGTGTGTGTAGAACTCCATCATAGCTTGGAGATATTAATTTTGAAGAATGAGGCCAAATGGAGAACCAAGCATTAGTGGGAGTTCCAAGATGAGTTCAAACACAAGCCACCTTGAAAGGAGCTCCCCATAAGTCCAACTTAAGGACAATAAACAAAAGTGCTAGGTGGGAGACACCCCACCATGGTATGTGTTGGAAAGCTAATATCCAGGGCTTCGAAATGATATAAGATTCGCCATAGTTGCATCACGTATAGGAATGCGTACGTGCATGGTATGCGTACACGCTGATGGTTGCACATGATTCACTTAATGCAACTCGTGGCCAGCGATTTTAGAAGCCTTGTGGGCCCAAACCAACTCATTTCTGATGCTATTTAAGCCAAGGATTGAAGGGGAATGAACTTAACTTAGATACTTTTAATCATTAGTCATAGTTTAGTTTTAGAAGTAGTTAGAGTTAGTTTCTAGAGAGAGAAGCTCTCACTTCTCTCTAGAATTAGGATTAGGTTTAGGTTAATCTCTTCTTAGATATAGGTTTAATTTATGCTTTGATTTACTTTTCCTTTACAATTTCTTGTTCCTCTACTCCTCCTCTCTCTAATTTTGTATTTCATTCTTGTAATTGTTTACTTTGTTGTTGATGCATTCTTCCTTCTTCTATTTTCCTTTAATGCAATTTGAGGTAATTCATGTAGATGTTGTTTTCTTTAATTGTTGTTGTTAATTCTTTACAATTAGTTGTTGTTAGATTTTATTCTTATTGTTGATTTACTATGCTTTCCTTTTGTGCCTTCCAAGTGTTTGATAAAATGCTTGGAAAGATGTTAGAGTAGATTTTAGTGCTCTTGGCTTGGAAAGGTAACCTAGGAACTCTTGAGTTACTAATGTCCAAGTAATTGATGATTAGGATCCATTGACTCTAGTTCTCACTAATTGAATTAGTGGAGAGTTAGGACTTATGTACTAGGATTAATATAGCTCATTTGACTTTCCTTTACTACTAGTTAGAGGATGAATTAATGGGATTGATCCTTGCCAATTCTCAAGTTGTGGTTAGTGATTAGGATATAGATCCTTGACCACCAACCCTTGCCAAGTCCTTTTTAGCTATTAGTTTAATTTCTTGCCATTTATCTTTCATGCCTCTTATCAAAACCCCAAACATAACTCATAACCAATAACAAGAACACTTTGTTGTAATTCCTACGGAGAACGACCCGAGGTTTAAATACTTCGGTTTATAATTTTAGGGGTTTGTTTTAGTGACAAATAATCTTTTGTATGAAAGGATTATTGCTTGGTTTAGAAACTATACTTCGATGAGATTTCATTTGTTAAATTTTAAACCTTCAAAAATCCAATAATCACCTCTCAAAGTAAGCCTCTAGGAAAAATAAATACAAAAGTGAGAGAAGATGAATAAAATATTCAAAAAGACTTCAAAACATAGTGAAGATCATCCACTCTGTCACTATCAAGTAACTCACCGAGGTGGGTTGTGACCTGCATCTGAAAAATAACAACAGAGTATGCAATGAGAACCGGAGGTTTTTAGTAGGTAATAGTGCCCAGTGATGTAATATATAAGACTCCTAGATGCCAAAGCAATCCTAGAGCTTCATATCCATCATGAGATTCAACTTAAAGCATAACTATACCTTAAAACCACAACTTCAAAACCACAACAATAAAGGGTAATCTAACTTAGTGGATTTTCTAATCTAAAAATTCTCCAATATCCCATAGCCTTTGCCTGCCTAACCGCCATACGATCCACTCGCCACCTACTTCCGAACCTCCTCAATCCAAGTAGAAAGCACAAGTAATAACAATGCAAGTAAAGCACAAGTATAAGCATGGATATCAACTAATTCAATAAGCAATTGGGCATGTAATTGATGCCTAGGCATCTTAGGCTAGTTTCACAAGCCTTTTTCATTAGTTTTCATTAGGTTTCATGCTCTTTCTTGAGCATTAAGTAAGCATTCGGATTTGAATTTCATAGATATCTTGATTCAATCAAACATGGTTATTTATGTACATTTTCATGAGATTTATTTAAAAATTTATTTGATGCTATGAATGATGCAAGGTCTTGTGATGTTGGCAAGACTTTGATGCACGTGTTTGATTGGTGAAGAGAAGCAGAGGAATCGCAAGGAAGAAGCAGAGAAGGCAACATTGGAGCAAAAGCTAGTGGTGCACGAAATTGTGATCTCAATGGCGCCAACAGCTTGGTATGCACAATTGTAATCTCAACTCTTTTTCACAACTTCACACAACTAACCAGCAAGTGCACTGGGTCGTCCAAGTAATAAACCTTACGTGAGTAAGGGTCGATCCCACGGAGATTATTGGCTTGAAGCAAGCTATGGTCATCTTGTAAATCTCAATCAATCGGATTCAAATGGTTATAGAGTTTTAATAATTTAAAAGATAAATAAACATGAAATAAAGATAAAGATACTTATGTAATTCATTGGTGGGAATTTCAGACAAGTGTATGGAGATGCCTCATTCCTTTTGAATCTCTCCTTTCTTACTGCCTTCTTCCAATCCTTCATACTCCTTTCTATGGCAAGCTGTGTGTAGGGGGATCACCGTTGTCAATGGCTACTGTCCATCCTCTCAGTGAAAGTGGTCCAGCTACGGGTTACGTAGGGCTAATCATCTGTCGGTTTTCGATCGTGTAGGTATAGGATTTACTATCCTTTTGCATCTGTCACCACGCCCTACAGTCGCAAGTTTGAAGCTCGTCACAGCCATCCCATCCCAGATCTTACTCGGAATACCACATACAAGGTTTAGACTTTTCGGATCTCAAGAATGCTGCCAATTAATTCTAGCTTATACCACGAAGACTCTGATCTCATGGAATGGAAGGCTCTGTTGTTAGGAGAGGCAACCATGCGTCGTGGACCAGGAATCCAAGAGATACACACTCTAGCTTTCACAGGTAGAATCGAAGTGTTTGTCAGGCACACGTTCATAAGTGAGAATGGTGATGAGTGTCACGGATCATCACATTCATCAAGTTGAAGTGTGAGTGAACATCTTAGAATAAGAATAAGCTTGAATTGAATAGAAGAACAATAGTACTTTGCATTAATACTCGAGGAATAGCAGAGCTCCACACCTTAATCTATGGTGTGTAGAAACTCCACCGTTAAAAATACATAAGTGAAAATAGGATAGGCATGGCCGAATGGCCAGCCTCCCAGTCTAAGGGCTAAATGTTCCAAAGATGTTATAAAAGTCCAAAAGTTGTCTAATACAATAGTAAAAGGTCCTATTTATACTAGACTAGTTACTAGGATTTACAAAAATAAGTAAATAATGCAGCAATCCACTTCCGGGGCCCACTTGGTGTGTGCTTGGGCTGAGTATTGAAGCTTCCACGTGTAAAGGCCTTCCTTGGAGTTAAACGCCAGTTTGTAGCTTGTTCTAGCATTTGACTCTAGCTTGCAACTTGTTTCTGGCATTTAACGCTAGAATAGGGCAGAAAGCAGGCGTTGAATGCCAATTGGGTCGTCTAAACTCGGGCAAAGTATGGACTATTACATATTGCTGGAAAGCCCTGGATGTCTACTTTACAACGCAATTGAAAGCACACCATTTGGCTTTCTGTAGCTCCAAATAATTCATTTCAAGTGTAGGAAGGTCAGAATCCAATAGCATCTGCAGTCCTTTGTCAGCCTCTAAATCATATTTTTGCTCAGGTCCCTCAATTTCAGCCAGAAAATACCTGAAATCATAGAAAAACAAACAAACTCATAGTAAAGTCCAGAAATATGATTTTTTCTTAAAAACTAATAAAAATATACTAAAAATAGCTAGATCCTACTAAAAACTATATAAAAACAATGCCAAAAAGCGTATAAATTATCTGCTCATCACAACACCAAACTTAAATTGTTGCTTGTCCCCAAGCAACTGAAAACAAAATAGGATAAAAAGAAGAGAATATACAATGAATCTCACAATATTAATGAAACTTAGTCTCAATTAGATGAGCAGGGCTAGTAGCTTTTTACTTCTAAACAGTTCTAGCATCTCACTTTATCCTTTGAAATTCAGAATGATTGGCATCTATAGGAACTCAGAATTTTAAATAGTGTTATTGATTCTCCTAGTTCAGTATGTTGATTCTTGGACACAGCTACTTTATGAGTCTTGGCCGTGGGCCTAAGCACTTTGTTTTCCAGTATTACCACCGGATACATAAATGCCACAGACACATAACTGGGTGAACCTTTTCAAATTATGACTCGGCTTTGCTAAAGTCCCCAGTTAGAGATGTCCAGAGTTCTTAAACACACTCTTTTTGCTTTGGATCACGACTTTAACCATTCAGTCTCAAGCTTTTCACTTGGACCTTCATGACACAAGCACATGGTTAGGGACAGCTTGATTTAGCTGCTTAGGCCTGGATTTTATTTTCTTGGGCCCTCCTATCCATTAATGCTCAAAGCCTTAGATCCTTTTTACCCTTGCCTTTCGGTTTAAAGGGCTATTGGCTTTTTGCTCTTGCCTTTTAGTTTAAAGAGCTATTGGCTTTTTCTGCTTGCTTTTTCTTTTTCTTTCTTTCTTTTTCACTGCTTTTTATTGCTTCAAGAATCAATTTCATGATTTTTCAGATCATCAATAACATTTCTCTTTGTTCATCATTCTTTCAAGAGCCAAAAATTTTAACATTCATAAACTTCACTATAAAAAATATGCACTATTCATGCATTCATTCAGAAAACAAAAAGTATTGCTACCACATCAAAAAAATTAAACTAATTTCAAGATAAAATTTGAAATCCAAGTACTTCTTGTTCTTTTTTAATTAGGCACATTTTTCATTTAAGAGAGGTGAAGGATTCATGGAATTATTCATATCTTTAAGACATAGACACTAGACACTAATGATCATGTAATGGAGACACAAACATAGATAGACTATAAAGCATAAAAATCGAAAACAGAAAAATAAATAGACAAGGAGATTAAGGAATGAGTCCACCTTAGTGAGGGTGGCATCTTCCTCTTAAAGATCCAATGGCGCTCTTGAGTTCCTCTATGTCTCTTCCTTGCTTTTGTTGCTCCTCCCTCATAGCTCTTTGATCTTCTCTAATCTCATGGAGAATGATGGAGTACTCTTGGTGTTCCACGCTTAGTTGGTCCATGTTATAACTCAAGCCTTCCAAAGAGGTGTTGAGTTGCTCCCAATAGTTGTGTGGAGAAAAATGCATCCCTTGAGGCATCTCAGGGATTTCATGAGGAATTTCCTCATGTTCTTGTTGAGGTCCATGAGTGGGCTCTCTTGTTTGCTCCATCATTTTCTTAGTGATAGGCTTGTCCTCTTCAATGAGGATGTCTCCTTTTATGTCAATTCTAGCCAAATTGCATAGGTGACAAATGAGATGAGGAAAGGCCACCTTGTAGAGTTCTAGAGGTATGATCTCATGAACTTCTACTTCCTCCCAAATCATGATACTATGGATCATGATGGCCCGATCTACAGTCACTTCAGATCAGTGCTAGTAGGAATGATGGAGCGTTGGATGAACTCCAACCATCCTCTAGCCACAGGCTTAAGGTCCGGTCTTCTCAACTGAATCGGATTGCCTCTTGAGTCTCTTTTCCATTGAGCTCCTTCCACACATATGTCCATGAGGACTTGGTCCAACCTTTGATCAAAATTGACCCTTCTAGTGTAGGGGCGTGCATTTTCTTGCATCATTGGCAAGTGGAACGCCAACCTTACATTTTTCGGACTGAAATCTAAGTATTTCCCTCGAACCATTGTAAGCCAATTCTTTGGATTCGGGTTCATACTTTGATCATGGTTCCTAGTGATCCATACAATGGCATAGAACTCTTGAACCATTAAGATTCCGACTTGTTGAATGGGGTTGGTAAGAACTTCCCAACCTCTTCTTCGGATCTCATGTCAGATCTCCAGATACTTATTTTTCTTGAGCATGAAAGAGACCTCAGGGATCACCTTCTTCTTGGCCACAACTTCATAGAAGTGGTCTTGATGGACCTTTGAGATGAATCTCTCCATCTCCCATGACTCAGAGGTGGAAGCTTTTGCCTTTCCTTTCCTCTTTCTAGAGGTTTCTCCTGCCTTAGGTGCAATAAATGGTTATGGAAAAACAGAAAAGCAATGCTTTTACCCCACCAAACTTAAAAGGTTTGCTCGTCCTTGAGCAAAAGAAGAAAGAAAGAAGGGGGAGAAGAAGAAAATGAAGGAAATAGAGGGAGATAGAGGTTTAGCCAAGGGGGTAGGAGAGTGTTTATGATGTGTGAAAATGAAGGAGTGAAAAGGGGTATTTATAGGGAAAGAGAGGGAAAGTGGCCGAATGGAATTGTGTGGGTTTGGGAGGGAAAAGTGTTTGAATTTGAAAGTAAGGTAGGTGGGGTTTTTGGGGAAGAGATATGGAGGTGATTGGTGAAAAGAATATAGGGAAGAGGATAGGATTTGATTGGTGAGTGGTGTTTTGGGTAGAGTAGTATAGAGATGTGTGAGGGGGAGAGAGAGAGAGGTGGGGTAAGTAGGGATCCTGTGGGGTCCACAGATCCTGAGGGGTCAAGGATTTCTCATCCCTTCTCCAATTAGGCGTGTAAATGCCCTTAGTGTGCAATCTTGGAGTTTAACGCCAAACTATTGCTTGTTTCTGGCATTAAACGCCAGCTTTTATTCCTCTCATGGCGTTAAATGCCAAGCTGCAACCTGTTTCTGGCGTTTAACACCAGCTTCTTGCTTCTTTCTGGCATTTAATGCCAATCTGGTGCTTCTTTCTGGTGTTTAACGCCTAGAATGGTGCCAGGCTGGGTGTTAAACGCCAGTTCTGCTACCCTTAATGGCGTTTAAACGCTAGTAAGTGTCTCCTCCAGGGTGTGCTGTTTTTAATGCTGTTTTTTATTTTTCTTTAATTTTTGCAGTTATTTTTGTGACTCCACATGATCATCAACCTAAAAAAAATAAGAAAATAATATAGATAAATAAAATTGGTATGCCTCCCAATAAGTGCTTCTTTAATGTCAATAACTTGACAGTGAGCTCTCATGGAGCTTCACAGTTATTCAGAGCATTGTTGGGACCTCCCAACACCAAACTTAGAGTTTGAATTTGGGGGTTCAACACCAAACTTAGAGTTTGGTTGTTGCCTCCCAACACCAAACTTAGAGTTTGACTGTAGGGGCTTTGTTTGACTCTGTATTGAGAGAAGCTTTTCATGCTTCCTCTCCATGGTTGCAGAGGGAGATCCTTGAGTTTTAAACACAAGGTAGTCCTCATTTAATTGAAGGATCAACTCTCCTCTGTCCACATCAATCACAGCTTTTAATGTGGCTAGGAAGGGTCTTCCAAGGATGATGGATTCATTCTCATCCTTCCCATGTCTAGGATTATGAAATCAGCAGGGATGTAAAGGCCTTTGACCTTTACTAGTACGTCCACTACCTGTCCATAAGCCTTTTTTATGGATTTGTCTGCCAAACGTTTTGGTTGTCACAAGTAACAAACCCAATAAAATTTTTAAACCGAAGTATTCAAACCTCGGGTCGTCTTCTCAAAGAATTGCAGGGAGGTGTATTTTATTATTGGTTATGGAAAACCGTGTTTTGGGTTTTGAAAAGGGTTTTTGAACAGAAGAAATGAGTTGCAGAAATTTATAAATTAATAACAAAAAAAAAATCTCTTGGCAAGGTATGAAAACTGGAAGTCCTATCTTAGTTATCCTTATCAATGGTGATGAGAATTATAATTTTGCTCCCACTAAGTCAATCTCTAACTATGAAGGTCAGTTAAGTGGACAAATTAATTTAATACCTAATGTCCTAGTCAACTCCTTAAGGAAAGACTAGAGTTATAGGAATCTACATTAATCAGCAAAGATAACAATTATCAGCCAAGATGAGTTTGACAACTCAAGAGTTACCAATTAATCAACCAAAGCCAATGGTAAATAGTCTAAATTATAAATAAGGAAAAGCAATCATGAGTCTGAAATACCTCAAATTATATTAATTAAGAAAATCATAACATGAATGATCCATAAGCCAATTGGGCAACATAAATCAAATACACATAAAAGCATCAGAGTAATAAAAGTAGAAGAGAAACATAAATTATTGAACCTGGTATGAAGAAACAATCCTAATGTCTAAAAGAAATCCTAAAGCCTAAGGTAAATCCTAGTCCTAAGAGAGAGGAGAGAACCTCTCTCTTTAAGAACTACATCTAAATTGTGAAAAGTGTGTATTAGGAATGAATGATGATGAATGGATGCATTCCCCCACTTTACAACCTTTAGTCTGTGTTTTCTGGGCCGAGAACTGGGTCAAAAACAGCCCAGAAGTCGCTGCTGGTTCGTACAGGTCGCGGCAAAGCGACGCGGAACCGTCGTCCACGCGTTTGCGTGGATTGAGATTTTGTAGATGCGATGCAGACGCGTCATCCACACGTTCGCGTCATCTAACTTCGGAGCAGCTATAACAAATTATATATCGTTGCAAAGCCCCGGATGTTAGCTTTCCAAAAGGACGCGCACGCGTTAGGGACGTGCACGTGTGGATGACCTTGTGCCTCTAGCACAGTTCCAGCGTGGGGGCAGCACAACTTTCTGTCCAACATACTATTTACACCAATTTCCTACTCCATGCGTGCGCGTTGTTGACGCGTACGTGTGGAGTTCTCTTTTGGCAGATGACATGAACGCGTCATAGACGCATACATGTGGGTCAATTCGTGCGCAGAGCACACCAGCCACACGATTCCATTACAACTTTCTGTTCGTTGGATGGGGGAGCGAAGTTGCCATCGACGCCCACGTATGGCCTGCGCGCACATGTGGTTCGCCCCTTTTTTCTTTTTTTTATTGCATGAAAAATGCAGAATGCAGATGATTATGCAGAAATTATGAATGAACACTGATGAAAATAAAATAAAATAATACTAAGAATAAAAATAAAAGATCATACCATGGTGGGTTGTCTCCCACCTAGCACTTTTAGTTGAAGTCCTTAAGTTGGACATTTTGTGAGCTCCTTGTCATGGTGGCTTGTGCTTGAACTCATCTTGAAACTGCCACCAATGCTTGGACTTCCAATAAGCTCTGTCTATTCTATGTAAATTTCCCAAGCCTTGATGGAGTTCTTCACAAGCTTTGAACTCCCAAAGTTGATCTTCTTGTATGTTGGGATCCTAATCTTGATTCTACACCCGTCTTCAAGTTGATCATCATGGTTCCATCCGGGTGGCAAGCACTCTGAATTCTCTACAGAGTACCAAACTCTTCTTTTAGATCTAACCAAATTATCACCAGTTGAGTCCTTACATCTATCTCTTGATGTATCAACCTGGATGAGCCTTGATTTGCAACTCCAACCACTAAACATCCTTCTCTTACGCTTAATGTCACAAAGTCTTCTAAGTTGGCCATCCGTTTCAAGAATTTCGTATTCAGGTGGAATGGTAAGGCGAATATAGACAAGCCTTATCCACTCAAATGAAGGAGTAGATGGCAACCTAGGTGGAAAAGTCTCCAACGTTCTTGACAAAGCGTACTCAACTCCTGTCCGCCCCTTTCTAAGAATTTCTACTTCCACATCATTCTCAAACTCGATCAGAGAAGAGTCTTCATATTCAAGGAGTTCATTTACGGATGTAAATTTATCACTAGGAGGACTTGATGCATGATCCTCATCACCAAGGGAACTTACTTCTTGATATATCCCATCCAAGTCTTCATAAGGAATATGCCATGGAGGTTATGCACTGGCCTTCTTGACATCAATTTCAATCTTATTGGAGGAGTACTCTACAATTCTAGATTCCCTATGGAGGTTCAGCATCTCCTAAATCTTCAACCACTTCTTCCTCTGCAACTATTATGGCTTCCTCTACTTGTTCCAATACAAAGCCATGTTCCTCATTGTCCACCAGAGTTTCTAGTGTTTCCTTCATGCTACGCTCTTCTTTTGATTCTCCACATGTAGTCATGAGAGTACTTTAAGTGCTCAGATGTTGGGAAGCAAATTGATTTATTGCCTTGGTTGAGGCAGTCACGAATTCTAGTACTCCCCATTCCATCTCTCTTTGCCCTTGAAGAAGAACACCAAGAGTGTCATGCATTGAAGGTTGAGGTGGATATAAGGGCTCATTACTTGGGAAGAAAGGTTCATGATAAGAGGGTGGTTCTTCATAATAAGAATGTGGTAGTTCATCACTCTCCATCTTTTCCACTTGTTGCATAGCACACTTCAATTCCTTGTTCTCAAGTTGAGATTCTTTAGTCATAAAAGCTTCGGGTGCTATTCGGTTTACCGCTCGGTCTAATTGGTGCAGGGTTGCTTGAAATTGATCCACTGTTTCCTTGAGACAATCCCTTGACTCTTGTTCTG
The DNA here is from genome assembly GCF_003086295.3 of Arachis hypogaea. Taxonomy (NCBI): domain Eukaryota; kingdom Viridiplantae; phylum Streptophyta; class Magnoliopsida; order Fabales; family Fabaceae; genus Arachis; species Arachis hypogaea. The sequence continues at coordinate 44,515,815 of NC_092039.1, forward strand.
CTTGGAAGTCATAAGTCGGACCATAAGGCTCTTGGATTAATGGATATGGATGTGGTGTATATGGAGGTGGTGGTTCTTGGGAGTAATTGGGTTGGAATTAGGGTGGATCTATGTATGGCTCATATAGCTCATAGGGTGGTTGATATGGTGGATAAGGGTTAGGATGATGTGATGGTGTTTTGTAGTAGGGGGCTTGTGAGTATGGTGGTCTAGAGTTGTGTTGAGGAGGTGGTTCATAAGCATATGGTGGGACTTGTTGGTAACTATAAGGGGATCCATCATTTTCATTATCTCTGTACGCTCCTTGGAATGGGTCTTGACCATAGTAATTTGGTGGAGGTTGGTTGCCACAAAAGGGTCTACCATAACTATTGTCTTAGTATGCATCACAGAATGGTTGTTGGTTATAGCGCGTTGGAGGGGGTTGTTGCCAAGAGGGTAATCCTTGTGGCTCCTCCCATCTTTGATTCTTCCAAACTCGATGCCTGTTCTCATTATAGCTTACATTCCTTACAACAACATTGGAACCAAACTTGAAACCAGAGGGGTGAGAATTCATAGTAGCTAAAGAAAATGAAAAATAATAAAAATTAATGAAAATAAACTCCTAAAACTAAAAACACTAACAAAGAAATGAAAAAGCAATTATTTAAAATAACCAATAATAAGGCACACGTTTGTAATTCCCCGGCAATGGCGCCATTTTGATGAACGGATTCTTGCGTGGTCTAGAATTTTACAAATAAGCTCTCGTTGAAAGTATAGCTTCTAAACCAACAAAAATCCTTTCATACAAAAAACTTGTTTGTCACAAAAGCAAACCCAGTAAAATTTATAACCGAAGTATTTAAATCTTGGGTCGTCTCTCAAGGAATTGCAGGGAAGTATGATTTATTATTAGTTATGGAAAAGTATATTTTTGTATCTTTTAAGATAAAAAGCAAGAATAGTGAATGGCAATGGAAAAAACTAACTATGAAAACTCTTGGCAAGGTATGAGAACTGGAAATCTCATCTTAGTTATCCTTATCAATTGTGATGAGAATTGTTTATTGCTCCCACTTAGTTAACCCTTACTAAATAAAGAAAAGTCAAGTGGACTAATCAATTTGTTCCTCAAGTCCTAGTCAACCCCTGTGGAAAGACTAGCTTTAGAGGGATCCAAACTAATTAGCAAATTTTAATTCTCAATCAACAAGGAGTTTGATAACTCAAGTGTCACCAATTACTCAACCCAAGCCAAAAGGGGAAAAATCTAAGTTATTTATATCATAAATAGAGGAAAGCAATCATAAATCTGAAATATCTCAAATTATATTAAATATAAAATCAAATCTAACATGAAAATTCATAAATCAAAGTAATAGAATAAATAAAAAATAGAAGAGAAACCAAAGTAAAGGAACATTAAACCTGGAATGAAGAAGAAGTAAACCTAACATAAGAGAAATCCTAAATCCTAAAAACTAAGAGAGAGGAGAGATCCTCTCTCTCTAAAAAACTACATCTAAAAACTAAAATTGTGTGAATTATGAATGTATGATTGATTTTCCTACTCTGTAGCCTCTAATCTGTGCTTTTTAGGCCGAAAATTGGGCCAGAAACAGCCCAAAAATCGCTTGGGGCGAATTCTCATGCGCTAATTTTAGTAGATCCACACGTGCGCGTCAGATCACTTCAGTTCAACTATGGTAAATTATATATCATTTTGAAGCCCAGGATGTTAGCTTTCCAACGCAACTGAAACCGCCTCATTTGAACCTCTGTAGCTCAAGTTATGACCATTTGAGTGCGAAGAGGTAAGGCTGGACAGCTCAGCAATTCCTTCAGTATCTTGTATTCCTTCAACTTTTGCATGCTTCCTTTCCATCCTCTAAGTCATTCCTGCCCTGTAATCTCTGAAAACACTTAACACACATTTCAAGGCATCGAATGGTAGTAAGTGATGATTAAAATACACAAATTAAAGACTCTAGAAAGCAAGTTTTGAATCATAGAACAAATTCTGGAAAGGAATTGTAAAACCATATAAATAGTATGAATAAGTGTGCAAATGCTTGAAAAAACCACTCAAATTAGCACAAGATAAACCATGAAATAGTGGTTTATCAGCTCTCAAGTCATGCTCATAAGAAAGCGCTCACCTGGAGCACATCACGCTCGCCAGCACGCTCTCAATCAAGCGCCGAAGGAAGTGCCCAACACACCAACGGATCCTGAAGCATGGTTTTTGGTTCAACTTCAAGAAAGCAAAGCACACTAATTCTGCTCAATCAAGGCCACAAGAAGCATCTAGAATAGTTTAATTTTATTTCATTGTAATTTATTTTTAATTTCATATAAATTTTTAATTTAGGAGAAGCCTATATAAAGGCCTTAGTTTCATAGAATTAGGCAATCTGGATTGCGGGGGGATCCGGAATCACACACACACCCCCTGGCACACACCACCCTGGGAGGGGTCTTCGGACTCTCCCTCCATACTCTTCTCTTCCACTTCCTTTCTTACTTTGTACACAATTTAGTTATGAATATTTATTTTTCATTTTAGTTCTGAATCTTTAATTTTCAATTTTACTTTCATGCATTTTAATTTTCTTTTGAGTTTTTTTAGATCAATGATCAACTAACGCCCACTCATTAGGGGGTGAGCTCTATTGTAATTCCAATGAATTAATGCAATTCTTCTTCTTCTCAATCCGCTTGTTGTAGCTAAGGGAAAGCTTTTGTTCTTCTCAATTCATTACCGGAAGGGGGTTTGGATCTACTTGAATCTATATGTGAGCCTTAGAAAAGAGATCATAGGATTCAGTTTGAAGCTTCTCCCTCATAACTCTTTTGATCAACACATTCTTAGTCAGTACGTGACATATAACCTCTTTGAATTGAGATCTTAAGGTTTGTGTGGCTTATGGATTAGAAATTTGAACTTAACCTCTTCTCATGAACAATTAGATCAAGGAATTGGCAATTGACTGTGTTATAAGAAACTGGGTTGCCAGGAAATTGAAACTCAATTATTTACAATCCGCCATAAATCTTCTTCGTATGATTGAGAAGGAGTGAGACCCATTGATTCAAAAGCAATCAACATCTCCAATCCCTTATGTTTTCTATCTTTACTTTTCGTCATTTACTTTCTTGCACTTTACATTTCTTGTCATCTACTTTCCTTGCACTTTATTGCTTTCATTTAATTTCCACTCATTTACATTTCTTGTTGCTTATCACTCAACTATGCTTTTCTAACTAGAGTAATCAACTAACTATTGATTGCTTAATCCTTTAATTCTCGTGGGATCAACCTCACTCTTGTGAGTTTTATTACTTGATATGACCCGGTGTACTTGCCAGTAGTTATTATGGAGAATTAATTTTTTTGTCATTAGGACTCACTCCATTGGTCTTGATTGTGTCACATATCTGCAAGAAGTCAGATAAGAATTTATTTAGATCTTCCTGTGGAAATCCATGGTACTAACAGTTCTGTTGAACTAAGGTCACCAGTTGAGGTTTCAGCTCAAAGTTGTTAACTCCAATGGCAGGTATAGAGATACTTCTGCCATAGAAGTCAGAGGTAGGATAATAACGAGAATTTATTGTTGATCTAGAATTTTCACATAATAGAATTCATTCATTGGTAGCATAGTCTAGATCAACAACTAACTCCCATAATCAATTGTTTATCCAAAGATAGTCACAATTAATACACAAAATAACCAGGAGTTTTAAGTCCCGAGTCGTTTTTCCTATGAGTTACAATGAAATGTACAATTATTGGCTATGGAAAAATGGGGATTAGATAGCAAGAGAGACAAGAAATATAAATAGCAAGAGAGTAAATGATCATGCAAGAAATTAAAAGGAAAGTAATTAAAGCAATGGAAATGGAAATTAAATACTAAAAAGAGCTCTTGGTGAGAATTGGGGAATTAAGGATTCCTATCCTAGTAATAGACCACAAACATGGCAATTGTGTGGAATTAATCCCAATTAGTCAATCCTACTTGAGAATTAGTCAAAAGGGCATAATTGATTCCAATCCCTAAGTCTTAACTCAGCACTAGTGGGTCACTTAGAGTCAAGGGAAACCAAACCAATTAACAATCCTCACACAATGCAGAATGGACATCTTGATAAACCCATTTGTAGGGTTTATCTTGTATTGATTTTAGGAGATTTTAATACCTTTTACCCACATTTATTCAATGAATTAGCATGATTTTGTGATTGTCTCCTTATTTGTGCTTAGATGTGAAAACATGCTTTTTAGCCCTTTAACTTGATGATTTTAATCTCCCTTTGATTCCACTAGATGTCTTGATGTGTTTGTTAGTGATTTCAGATTGAAAAGGCTAGGAATGGATTAAAGGATTGAAGAGGAAAGCATGCAAAGTGGAGAAGATCATGAAAAGCCAAAGAATTGAACTCGCCCATGGACGCGCGCACACACCAGGTGCTTATGTGCACCTTTCGAATTACCCTTTGTTGATTGATAATTAAAAGTTGCAAATTGATTTGAATACCTCTAAAGCTAGTCTTTCCTTTAGGAGTTGATTAGGACTTGAGGAATCAAATTGATTCATCCAGTTGACTTTCCCCCATGGTTAGAGGTTAACTAAGTGTGAGCAATGAACAATTTGTGGTCACAATTGAGGAGAATAAAAAAAAAAGCATAACATGAAGGAGAGATTGGAAACTCCGGTGGAAAAGGAGGAATGCTACTTTATGTTAGAACAATTGGAGGAACCTATGATTATCGAAGAAGAGGAATAAGTGGTTGAAGACTTAGGAGATGCGGAACCTCCATGGAAACCTAGAGTTATAGAAAAACACTCCAAGAAGATTGAACATGATGTTGATGAGGAACATGCACAACCTCCAGGGCATATCCCATATGAAGACTTGGAAGGAGTGGAGCAAGAATTGAGTTCCCTTGGTGATGAAGATCAAGTATTAAATCCTAATGGTGGTGAATCCTTTGAAATTAAAGAACCTTCTCCCGATGAAGAAGAAAGCGATATGGAGGTAGATTTCTCTCAACCTCCCATTTATGATTTGAGTGATGGAGAAGAGTTAGATGAAATTGATGAACAAAGGATTGAATTTGAAAAATCTTGTGAAGATGTGGAAGTCCTTAGAAAAAGAAGGACGGGAGTTGAATACGCTTTGTCAAGATCTTTGGAAGCTTCTTTGCCTAGGTTGTCATATATTCCTTCACTTGAGTGGGTAAAACTCATTTCTATTAGCTTTATTGTCCCACTTGAGTATGGTTTGCTTGAAACGAATGGTCAACTTAGGATGATTTGTGGGATAAAGCATAAGAGAAGAATGTTTAGTGGTTGGCGTTGCAAATCAAGGCTCATTTTGGTGGATACTTCAAAGCTTAGATGCAAAGGTTGGGCTAGTGCTCACTTGAATGGGTCTAAAAGGAGAGTTTGGTATCACCTTGAAAATTCATCTTGCTTGCCACCCGGATGGATCAATGATGATCAACCTCAAGACGGGTGTGAAAATAAAGTGTGGGATCCCGGATTGCAAGATGAGGATCAACATTGGGAGGCCATGGTTTATGAAAAACCCCATCAAAGCTTGGAGATATTATTTTAAAGAATGGAGCCTATTGGAGACTCAAGCATTAGAGGATGTTCCAAGATGAATTCAAGCACAAGCCACCTTGAGAGGAGCTCCCCATAAGTCCAACTTAAGGACAATAAACAAAAGTGCTAGGTGGGAAACACCCCACCAAGGTAATTTTCTCTTTTGTAAATATTGGTAGAATTAGTTTAAATTCCTATTTTGATTGGTTTGTTGAGTTCATTTGGTAGTTTAGTATGGTAAATAAGGTTTTATGGTGTTTTGGTAGCTGTTTGGAGGTTTGGAATGCTTGGATTGGTGCAAAAACATAGAAAATTTTTGAAAAACAGAGCACCATCCACGTGCACGCGCACCATACACGTACGCGTGGATGCAAAAATTCCCACCCCCAGCCAAAAACCCGAGAGTTAGGCCTGCAATGTGTGAAAATTGGGCCTAAGGCACAAACCAATTTGTGCGTATGCAAACGTGGCACGTACGCACCCTTTTGGCAACTTGCGGATTGACGCGTAAGCACACTGTGCGCGTGCGCGCCGATGGTGCCACCTGCCCTCCTGGTGCATTTTCCAGAGAGTTATGCCCACGCTGCGCCAACGTTGTGCCTTTGGCACAAAACCACTCGCGCGTACGCGCACATGCCGCATAAGTGCCACTCTCGGAATAATCCATCGGTGCGGACGCACCCTGTACGCATCCGCATCGCACCCAGTACACCACCATCCGCGCGCTCGCGCCATGCGTGCGTACGCGCGGATTCCCTTATTTCACCACATTTCTTTTCTTCTCCTCTTTCCATTTCTTTCCTTCTCCCTTCTTCTTCCCTTCTCCTACCCTTCATCCAACACTCCCAAACACCATTGATAACCATTTATTTTAGTTAATTAATTAGTTAGTTAGTTAGTTAATTAGTTAGTTAGTTAGTTGATTAGTTAGTTAGTTTAATTTTCATTTAGTTTTCTCTTTTTCATTGTAAGTGTTGGATTGCTATTCTTGTTTACCATTAATTGCTGCTGACTATTAAAAAGGGATGTTATCTTAACATCATTATGTTTATAATCTTTGTTGGATTCTATTGTTGAGGTTATATTTTGCTACTTGGTTTTGAGTTTTTTTTCTTTTTTTCATGCTTACCTTTTAAGAATACCAAGTGATGAGAATTGCCTTCGAGCTTGTAACTCTTCTTGAATTGCATGATTTGGCCACCATGTGATTTGCACCCTTTTCTTTGTCTAGGCAACTTCTTGATATTGGATGTTGAGCATTTACCCTAATGCATTGTATTTCATGATCATATGCATCCAAATGCTTTTAGCTTGAATGCTCTCATGCCTCTTTTATGCTTGTTTTACCTTACAAGTTTACTTAAAGCATTTCAAGCACACTAGAATGAGTAAAGAGCTTGCTTCTATTGGGACTTCGCCTTTCATGTTCATGTTAGTGTGTGCTCTAAACCGCGCGCAACTTAGAATGCACACTCACTTTTATTAATGTCACATTAATTCACTCACTCAATCCTAGTAATTTACCTTACTCCAACAACGTATGCTTCCTTGCTTTCATATCTTCTCATCTTATGGTGTTATATTTTTGTTTTTTATGATGGATGCACCACAAGCAATAAAGGAAGCAAGACTAAGAACACGCAGCAACTGGTTGACCTACCAGCTGAAGGTAGCAATCCGGAGATTCGTCGTACCCCCTTGCTCTTCTTTGAGTGCATCGAGGACGGTGCAAACTTTTAAGTGCGGAGAGGTCGTCTGACCGATCGGTGATTTTGGGTGACAAGTTTCTAATTCCAACACTTTTGCATTTTATTCTAGGATTTTAGGATTTTTACTTGCATTTTCTTATTTTTGCATATGTATACACAATAAGCTTAGTCAAAATAATGAGATTCTTCTAAGATTTCTATCTATAGGGTACCAATTGATTTGAGTGAAAACTTTTCATAAAACTTGCATGAATTATATATCTTATGGATCATGTTTTTGAGCTAAGAACACAAGCTTGTGAGATTTGAGCCTAATGGTGTGGTTACATCTTATAACCACTTATTTTCCTTCTTGTGTGCATTATTCTCTTTCTATGATTGTAATCTTTGACTTGTTTGATTCTTTATGTCCATTATTTTAGGTATTCATGCATTTATATGATTGAGGCCATCATTTCATTTAGCTCACTTACCCAAAAAGCCTTACCTTTTATCATCCCTTGTTCGCTAATTTGAGCCTACGATTAACCCACTTGTTCTTAATTTAGCACATTACAAGCCTTGAAGCGGAAAACAATAAATGTCCTTAATTTGGATCTTTGATTAGCTTAAGCTAGTGTGTGCGAGTATCATTCAAGTGTGGGAATCTTGGGACATTGGATGAATAAAAGGGTAGTTTTGTATTTTTATTGAAAATATTGAGAATTGGATACATACTCATGTATTGATCAAATGTAAAACCTTATACATTGATGCTCTTGTATATAGAAAGAAAAAATTGAGAAAAATAAAAGAAAAGAAAAAAATAATATGGAAAAGAAAAGAAAAGAAATAGAAAAGAAAGAAACAAAGAAAAAGAAAACAATAAAAAGGGGACAAAATGCCCCAAAGCGAAGCTCAATAAGATCAATACATAAGTGTTGTGAAATGAAAAAGAAAATGTATGAGTATGTGAAAAAGTGAAGGATGGGTAGTTAGGTTAGCACTTAATTGTATAGGATATCATAGGTTAGGTGAGAAGTTTAAGCTTTTCAAAGATTCAAATTTCAAGCTTACTTGACCAAATATGCATCCTACCTTGACCCTAATCCCATTACAGCCAATGAAAAGACCTCATGATATGTGTATGCAGGCATGAAATGTATGTTGATTGTTAGAAGAAAAACAAATCTTGGAAAGCATGATCAGGGGAGAATTGAGTGAATCAACCCTAAACACTTGAGCGAATAGAGTGCAAACACATCCGGTAAGGGTTCGATTGCTCAATTACATGTTTCCACCTATGATCATCTCTTCTCATGCAAGTTTGTAAAAACATTTAATAACTCAATTCAATTGTGGATTAGACTTGCTAGTCCTTAGCCCTTGTGCATATATGCTTCTTGGGAATTGATTTATTTTGACAAAGCAATTGCATTGATTTAGATAGTTGCATATAGGTAGATTGCATTTAGTTAGTTCCCATTGAATAAATGCCATACCCTTACTTCATTCTTAGTTTAAGCATGAGGACATACTTGGTTTAAGTGTGGGGAGGTTGATAAATCCCATTTGTAGGGTTTATCTTGTATTGATTTTAGGAGATTTTAATACCTTTTACCCACATTTATTCAATGAATTAGCATGATTTTGTGATTGTCTCCCTATTTGTGCTTTGATGTGAAAACATGCTTTTTAAGCCTTTAACTTGATGATTTTAATCTCCTTTTGATTCCACTAGATGCCTTGATGTGTTTGTTAGTGATTTCAGATTGAAAAGGCTAGGAATGGATCAAAGGAGTCAAGAGGAAAGCATGCAAAGTGGAGAAGATCATGAAAAGCCAAAGAATTGAACTCGCCCATGGACGCGTACACGCAAGGTGCGCATACGCATTGATGCTGATACTTGATTTTTAAGTGAATTCACGCCAAGTGAATTCTCAGGAGTTGTGGGGCCCAATCCCAACCAACTTTGGTGCCAAAGATGCTATTTAAAGCCAATGATTGAAGAGCAAAGGGACTTTTGGGATCATTCACACTTATTAGGATTAGTTTAGAGTTAGTTTTAGAGAGAGAAGTGAGTTCTCTCTAGGATTAGGATTAGGATTAGGTTTAGTTCTTAGATCTAGGTTTTCATTCATCTTCTTCTACTTCTACTCTTCAATTCCTTTTTGTTACATTCATTCTTCTTCTATTCTTTTGTTGTAATTTCCTCTATGTTGTTCTTATACTTTGTTGTATATCTACTCTTGTTTCTTCTCTCTTCTTTCAATTCAATTAGAGGTAATTCATAATAATTGAGTTCCTTTTGATTGTTGTTGTTAATTCATTGCAATAATTGTTGTTAGATTCTATTCTTGTTGTCAATTTGCTTTGCTTTTCTTTTGTACCTTCCAAGTGTTTAATGAAATGCTTGGTTGGATTTTAGTATAGATTTTGTTCCTCTTGGCTTTGGTTGAGTAATTAGTGACTCTTGAGTTATCTAATTTCTTTGTTGACTGATAATTAGAAGTTGCTAATTGATTTGAATACCTCTAAAGCTAGTCTTTCCTTTAGGAGTTGATTAGGACTTGAGGAATCAAATTGATTCATCCACTTGACTTTCCTCCATGGTTAGAGGTTAACTAAGTTTGAGCAATGAACAATTTGTGGTCACAATTGAGGAGGATAACTAGGATAGGACTTCTAGTTCTCATATCTTGCCAAGAGCATTGTTAGTTGTTAGTTTATTTTCTTTGCCATTTATAATTCTTGTCTAAAAAAATTTTAAAAACCCCAAATATAACTCACAACCAATAACAAGATGATGACAAGTCATCATATACCCATTTTTCAAGCTAATTTCACTTGTTTTGTTAGCATTTATGCACTTTCTTGCATCCTAAGTAAGTGATTTGGAGTGAAAATGCACAACTTCTCTAAATCAAGCAACCACCATGAAATTAATGTTAAATCATGAGGTTTAAGCTAATTTTAATTGCATTTTAATTGATTTATAAGCCTCTTGAATTTAGTGATACTTTGAGTGGTTGTTTGGTTTATTTTAGGTGAAGAAAAGAAAAGAAAATGAAAAGCGTGGCCTAAGAAGCGTGACACAAGAAAAGGAAAGCGTGGCCAAAGAGGAGAGAAGCGTGCCGCAACTAATGAGGGAAGCAACCTTGCCCTCCACAAGGGCAGACTGCCCTCTAGGAGGGCAGCATTAAGTGACCAAGCCAAGGAAGGCAACTCTGCCCTGCCCACTTCAAGGGCAGAGCACAAAATGATGCCTTGGAACCAAGAGAAGCAAACTCTGCCCTGCCCTTGTGGAGAGCAGAATCGGGCTCCATGAGGAAGAAAATCAAGAAGAAAATATCAACTATGCATGCTACAAGGCTCGAGCAAGGGACCATGAGGAAGCCAAAGACTAAGGGTGACTAGCGTGCCAAAAAGCCAAGAGAAAAAGAAGCGTGTTTGCATCGGCCCAGGTTCGAACACGGGCGTGCAATATGGCAACCCTGCCCTGCCCTTGGCGCGGGCAGGGCAGCATTTGAATTGGCACGGTATTGGCGCACCATTTCTCACTCTGGCGCACCAATTTCCTCGTCCTGGCAGCATCTGGCGCGCGCGTTTCCTCCCTGGCGCACCAAACCGATCCTGCCCTGCCCTTGGCGCGGGCAGGGCAGCGTTTTTCATTCCTGGCAGCACCATCCGCACGCACTAACGCTCCCTGGCGCACCAAACTTTCCCGCCCTGCCCTTGGCGCGGGCAGGGCAGCCTCTGGCGCACCAACCTCGTGCCAGACTCGCACCAGGACGCGCCAGAATCACAACACGCCGCACCAACTCGCACATGGCCACACCAAATCCATGCACCAAGCTTCATTTTTCTGCCCTGCCCTCCACAAGGGCAGGGCAGCCTCCTGGGAGTGGTTTTTGGGCCAAAATTCAAATTAAAAATTCATTTGAATTCATTTCTTCACCAATCCAAAAGCCCATCCAAATCCCATTATCCAAGAATAGAAAGTGTATAAATAGTACTTAGTTTGATGTAATTAGGACTTTTAGCAACCTTTACTTTGAGCTTTGAAATTTTGCTTTCATTTTGAGCTTTTAACTTTTGTCTTTGAGCTTTCTTGAGAGATTTGTCCGAGCACCAAGAGGATCAAAGGAGAATTGATTGATATCCTTCCTCACTTCTCTTGGGCAATTCTACTCTTCTGTTTTCTGAGCATTGGGTGTGTGAAATTGGGGAAATTCTGTCCCAATTCCCATTCAAGCTCTTTGCATTTTATTTTCTGCATAATTGAATCTCAATTCTGTTCTTCTACTGCTTTATCTTTAATTTTTTTTGTCAATTGCTTAGTTAATTCAGATCTGGGAAGGAAATTGGGTTTTAGGCTCTGCTACCTAAGCCCTTGGGATCCTGAGATCATAATTCACTCTTGGTTCTTCTGTGAACCTCTGCTGCATTTTATTTCAATTCTGTTTGAATGCTACTTGCTCCTGATTTAAATTCTGCTCAATCTCTTGCTACAATTTACTTCAGCTTTGTTTAGATCTTGCAATCCCATTCCTCAATTCCCTTTTATATTCAAGTCATTTATCTTTCTTGCCCTTTAAGTTACTGCAATTTAAGTTTCTTGCATTTTAAGTTTCAGTCATTTACTTCCTTGCTCTTTAAGATTCTGCACATTTACAATTCTGTTCTTCAATTTATTGCACTTTTCCCTTCCCCTTTACATTTAATGTCATTTACTTTCTGTTAAACACAAATCACTCAACTAAAACTTGAATCGCTTGACTAAATCAACCACTAAACTAAAATTGCTCAATCCTTCAATCCCTGTGGGATCGACCTCACTCATGTGAGTTATTATTACTTGATGCGACCCGGTACACTTGCCGGTGAGTTTTGTGTTGGATCGTTTTCCACACATCAAGTTTTTGGCGCCGTTGCCGGGGATTGAAATAGATTGACAATGATTAAGTGAAGTGGAGGTCTAGATTAAGCATTTTTCTTTTCTGTTGTTCTAACTCTCACTAACACACTAACTGTTTGAATTTTTGCTTAAACTAACTGAACCTTCATTCTAGCTATAGATTGAAGTTTCATTGGCTTTCTGGGTTTGTGTGTTTATTGTTGTGTGTTTGTATGTCAGGTATAGGGAGATCCTCTCCTATCATCACTGAAATTGATCCAAAGACTCTTCGGAGAATAAGAAGAGCTGAAAGAGGGAAGTACATTGTTGGAGAAGAAGAAGAATCTGAGGAGGAATTCCAAGATATGGAAGGAGATACCAATCAACCAGGAGACGGAGCCAACAATAATCAACAACAGAGAAGAGTTTTGGCTTCATACACATTTGCAAATGCCAAGCATTGTGGGAGTAGCATTCTTCCTCCCAATGTCAATGCAAACAACTTTGAACTCAAGCCACAACTCATCACTCTGGTTCAAAACAATTGTTCTTTTGGAGGAGGGCCTTTGGAGGATCCAAACCAACATTTGTCCACTTTCTTGAGAATCTGTGACACAGTGAAGACAAATGGTGTGCCTCCTGATAGCTACAAGTTGCTACTCTTCCCATTCTCTCTCAGAGATAAAGCCACTCAATGGCTAGAGACTTTTCCAAAAGAAAGCATCAACACTTGGGATGACTTAGTGAGCAAGTTTCTTGCCAAATTCTACCCCCCTCAAAGAGTCCTAAGGTTGAAGACAGAGGTTCAAACATTCACTCAAATGGAGGCCGAGAACTTATATGAAGCATGGGAGAGATATAAGGCTCTATTGAGGAAGTGTCCACCAGAGATGTTCACTGAGTGGGACAAGCTGCAAAACTTCTATGAAGGCCTCACCCTTAAAGCTCAAGAAGCTCTTGATCACTCTGCCGGAGGCTCTTTACAACTCATGAAGACCACAGAGGAAGCTCAAAACCTCATTGAGATGGTGGCCAACAACCAATATTTCTTTGCTCATCAAAGACAACGCCAACCATCACAGAGAAGAGGAGTCATGGAGTTGGAAGGAGTTGATTCAATCTTAGCTCAAAACAAGATGATGCAGCAACAGATTCAACAACAATTTGAGCAAATGGCTAAGAGAATTGATGGCTTGCAAGTGGCAGCAGTGAACACCACAAGCCAACCTCCAACCACTTGGGTGCAAAATGAAGAAACTCAAGAGGAGCAACAACAAGAGCAAGTCCAATACATGCACAACCAAAATCCTGGAACAAATGAAGTCTATGGTGATACCTACAACCCATCTTGGAAGAACCATTGATGCAAATGCATATTTGCATTATTAGTTAGTTAGTTTAGTTAGTTTTAGCTTAATTTCACTCATTTTCTCTAAATAAACAAGTCCTTTTATGAGTTTTGTTTCCATGCATGATGATATCAAGGAACATGTTAATTCTAGCCAAATTCATGCAAATGTTTTAAGGAATGCATATATGAATGAGTATGAATGAATCTCATGGAATTGGTGCATGAATTGGTAAGACTTTGAAGCTATTTCCTTTGTTGATGATAGGTGATGAAACAAGGAAGCATGGAAGCAAGAAGGATGCAAGCTGGGCAAGAAGTTGGCGTTGCCAACTTGGAATCCACGTTGCCAACTTGGGATTGGAGTTGCCAACTCCACAACACAAGGCAAGCTTGGCCCTGGAGGCAACCAAGGCAAGAAGTTGGCGTTGCCAACTTAGGATTGGCGTTGCCAACTCCACAACACAAGGCAAGCTTGGCCCTGGAGGCAACCAAGGCAAGAAGTTGGCGTTGCCAACTTAGGATTGGCGTTGCCAACGCCACACACAATCACACCAAGCAAGAATGGCAACCCTGGAGGCAACCAAGGCAAGAAGTTGGCGTTGCCAACTTAGGATTGGCGTCACACCAAGCAAGATTGGCAACCCTGGAGGCAACCAAGGCAAGAAGTTGGCGTTGCCAACTTAGGATTGGCGTTGCCAACGCCACACACACTCACACCAAGCAAGCTTGGCAACCCTGGAGGCAACCAAGGCAAGAAGTTGGCGTTGCCAACTTGGGATCGGCGTTGCCAACGCCACACACAAGCCACAAGCAAGCAAACTTGGCCCTGGAAGCAAGGTTGGCGTTGCCAACTCTAGAACCAAGTTGCCAACGCCACACACAAGCCACAAGCAAGCAAACTTGGCCCTGGAAGCAAGGTTGGCGTTGCCAACTCTAGAACCAAGTTGCCAACGCCACACACAAGCCATGAGCAAGCAAACTTGGCCCTGGAAGAAAGGTTGGCGTTGCCAACTCTAGAACCAAGTTGCCAACGCCACATACAAGACACAAGCAAGGAACTTGGCCCTGGAGGAAGCAAAGTTGGCGTTGCCAACTTGAAGCTGGCGTTGCCAACGCCCACACAAGGAACTTGGCCCTGGATTTGGAGCCTCGAGCACGTTGCCAGCCTAGAGATGAGGGGCGTTTTTGAGGACAACGCAGGCTAACAACGCCAAACAATCAAGCTTGGCCCTGGAAGAAAAGGAGCTGGCGTTGCCAACTCAAGATGGGCGTTGCCAACGCCACACAACCAAGCAACAAATGAAGCCATGGAAGAAAAGGAGCTGGCGTTGCCAACTCAAAAATGGCGTTGCCAACGCCACACAAGAAAGTTTGGCCAGGCACCAAATTTTGGTGCCAACCAGGCTGCCAAACGCCCATTGGCGCACCAACCAGGCTGCCAAACGCCCATTGGCGCACCAACCAGGCTGCCAAACGCCCATTGGCGCACCACTCACGTTGCCAACGCTGGATGGGCGTTGCCAACGCCAAAACAAGGCAGCCTGAACATGTCCACTTCAATGGAAGATATCTTGAGCTACAGAGATCCAAATTGAGTACTTCCAGTTGCGTTGGAAAGCTAACATTCAGAGCTTTCCAACCATATATAATAGTCCATGGTGGAGCACAAGATTGGAGCCAAACCAGAGTCATCTTTAGGCCCTAAAAACAAGAACATGAAGTGAAATTCAAGAAAGCTAGAGATTGGCCTAGGGGTGTGGGTCGAGCACGTTGCCAACGTGCCACAAGGGGGGCGTGTTTTGCAACAACGCCAGCCCCAAGTCCTTGCCTTGGGAGAGTGATGCTCGAGCACGTTGCCAACTTGGGGTTGAGGGTGCGTTATTCACAACAACTTGGCAACAACTTGGCAGCTTGACCTTACCTTCTTTGAGGAACCATAACTTGAGCTAGGAAAGTCCAATTGAGGTGATTCCAGTGGCATTAGAAAATAGACATCAAGAGCTTTCCAATGATGTATGATAGTCCATATTGAAGCTGAAGGTTGACACTCAAATTCTGGGCTACATTTAGCATGAAAGTAAGGCCAAGAAGAGGAAAAGCAAGTTGTTGGCAACAACTTGGGCTAGCAACGCCCAAGTCTCATACTTCATGCCCAGGAAATTGTCCTGCACGTTGCCAACGTGCATTTGGCCTGGAGTTAGTGCCAATAACGCTCTCAATGGGCCAGAATTGGTGCCAACTTGCTCCACTTCCCCTATTCCTCACAAAGGCCAGAAACTTCATCAATTGAGCCAAGAATTCAACAAAGAGGAAGCCCATCTTGCTAACCCACTTGAGGATCTTTAGGACTAATATAAATAGAGATTGAGTTTGTACTTTGGAGGGACTTTTGGACTTTTACACTTTTTACACTTTACTTTTTACACTTAGTCATTTTTACACTTTTGAGCACTTGTATTTGGAAACTCTTTTGGTACTTCCGAGAGAAGACCCAGAGAGCTAATTTTGGTTCATCTTGGAACTTCTCTTCTTCATTTTCTTAATCTTCAAGCATTTACTTATTCTTCTTCATCTTTCTCTACACTTAGTTTAATTTTTGTTAATGGCATTTGTTGTTGAGATTAGAGCTATGATTCACTAAACCCCACTTTCATTAGGGGGAGGAGCTCTGTTGGTTGGAATGAATTGGTGAACCATCTTCTCTTTCTCAATTTTAGTGGTTGATCTAAAGAGGGAACTCTTGTTCTTCAAAGATTCAACCACCATCGAGAGAGGGGTTAATCTATATGAATTATGTGGTGAATTTGATGAATGAGCCACATAATTCAGTTTAGAGTTCAACCTTTCATGATTTCCTCAATCAATATACCTTGGTTAGTATGTGAGATGTAACTCTCCTTGGTTGAGATTTTGGACATTGTGTGGCTGGATTAAAATTGAGCTTCATCTCTTCTCATGAACAATTAGATCACGAGAGTGGCAATTGGCTATGTTGAGAGAGATTGAATCACCAAGAGATTGGGATTCAATCACCCATTTGCCATGGATCTATACCCATGATTGAGAAGGATTTGACCAACATCAATTCATGAACACTAGCATCTCTGATCCCTAATGATCCTCTCTATCATTAATTCTCATTTCTTTTGTTCTTAGTGTTAGAAAACCCATTGCCCAATTCCCTTATACATTCTTGCAATTTATTATTCTTGTCATTTACATTCTGTTTCTTTATTTCTTGCTATTTACTCTTCTGCTCTTTAGAATTCAACACTTTATATTCTTGCAATTTACTTTTGATGTCATTTAAGTTTCTTGCAATTATGTTCAAAAATCAAAATGCTCATGAAATCAAAACTATGTTTGCTTGACTAAATCTACCATTTAACTAAAGTTGCTTAATCTACCAATCTCCGTGGGATCGACCTCACTCTTTGTGAGTTTTATTACTTGATACGACCCGGTATACTTGCCGGTAATTACGTGAAATCTTAATTTTTACGTATCAAGTTTTTGGCGCCGTTGCTGGGGATTGGAAAAGATTGACAATGATTAAGTGAAAGGTGGTTTAGATTAAGCATTTTTCTTTGTGTTTTTGTTAAGCCCACTAACTGTTTGATACTTTGTTTCACTAACCCCAATTTCACTCTAGTTCTAGAATATTGCACTTGTGATTTTGGTTTTGTTTGTGTATGTCAGGAGCTAATAGACATAATATTGAGGACGAGAGAACCCACCGAAGGATAAGGAGAGCAGAAAGAGGAAAGTTCATAGTTGGTGAAGAAGGGTCAGAGGAATCAGAGGGAGAAGATCAAACCATGGATGATGAGATGCAAAATCCTCCTGGAGGGGTCAACAATAATGGTGGACAAGCTAGAAGGGTGTTATCCTCATACACTATCCCTGATCCAAGACATTGTGGGAGCAGTATTGCTACACCAAATGTTCAGGCCAATAACTTTGAGTTAAAACCTCAGCTCATCACTTTGGTACAGAACAATTGCTCTTATGGGGGGGGACCTCTTGAAGACCCAAATCAACATCTCTCTGTTTTTCTGAGGATATGCAACACAGTGAAGACAAATGGAGTGCATCCAGATGTCTACAAGTTGTTGCTATTTCCATTCTCTTTGAGAGATAAAGCTACTCAATGGCTAGAATCATTCCCCAAGGAAAGCCTCAATGATTGGAATGAAGTGATGGGCAAGTTTCTAGCAAAGTTCTACCCACCTCAAAAGATTATCAAGTTGAAGACAGAGGTCCAGACTTTTAGGCAAATGGAAGGGGAGTCATTGTATGAAGCCTGGGAAAGGTATAAAGCACTAATGAGAAGATGCCCCCCTGACATGTTTAGTGATTGGGTTAAGCTCCAAAACTTCTATGAAGGCTTAAGCTTTGAAGCAAGGAAGGGACTAGATTACTCATCAGGAGGATCACTCAACATGATGAAAACTGCCGAGGAGGCCCAAGACCTCATTGAGATTGTGGCAAATAACCAATACTATTACTCATCAGAGAGGCAACACAATCCGCCCCCAAAGAAAGGTGTAATGGAGCTTGAAGGTGTTGATGCTATCTTGGCACAAAACAAGTTAATGCACCAACAAATCCAACAACAAATGGAGATGATAACAAAGAGAATGGATGGTTTGCAACTTGCGGCAGTGAACACAACAAATCAACCATTGCTTGAATGGAACCAAGGTGAAGGGACCAATGTTGAACAACCACAAGAACAAGTTCAATACATGCAGAATACTTCAAATTCTCATGATGAGTTTCATGGAGATACATACAACCCATCTTGGAAAAATCATCCCAATCTTAAGTGGGGTGAAAATCATTGGCAAAAGAATAGCAACCACAACCAAAACCGTCACATAAGCAACCAAAATCACCATGCCAACAACACTAACCAATATAGAAAACCACAAAACACATATCAACCACCCCATCATAACTCACAAACCCACCAAAATAACTTCTCTGCACCAACATCCAACACACAGAATTACCACACTAATCCACCCAACAATTTCCAACAACAATCACCCCCCATCATACCCCCAATTGACCATCATGAGACTAGAATTGCAAGTCTTGAAGCTACCTTGCAAGCACTTGCTCAAACCACTCAAGCCTTAGCTAAGGGACACAAGGAACATGAGGTCATCATGAAGAACATTGAGAGACAAGTGGGACAGCTAGCCAAACAAGCAGAGAGACCAACCAATGTTCTTCCAAGTGACACAATACCCAACCCAAGAGAAGAATGTAAGGCTCTGCAGTTAAGGAGTGGCAAGATAGTTGGTGAAAGCTCAAATAAAGAAGCAACAAAACCCAAAGAGCAAGACACAGTGGAAAGGCAAGATGAAGAAAAGGCTTCAACATCTAACAAAAGCAAGGAGGTTGTCAAGCCACAAGGCAATCCACCAAGTCAAGGAGGCAACCGTGATGGCAAGGAGAGTATGAATCCACAAAAAGAAAACAAAAATGAAGGAGTGAAAGCTTATGTACCCAAACTTCCATACCCAACTAGGATACACAAAGGAGCAAAAGACCAACAATTCCCAAGGTTCTTAGAGATCTTCAAGAAACTTGAAATCAACATCCCATTGGCAGAGGCTCTAGAACAAATGCCATTATATGCAAAGTTTCTTAAGGAATTGATCACCAAGAAGAGAAGTTGGCAAGAAAAAGAAACCGTGATTCTCAATCAAGAGTGTAGTGCCATCATTCAACAAGGGTTACCTCCAAAACTCAAAGACCCTGGCAGCTTTCTCATACCTTGCACGATTGGGAGCATGGCTGTTGACAAATCACTTTGTGACCTGGGAGCAAGCATTAACTTAATGCCACTTACCATGATGAAGAAAATGATGATTGAAGAGCTTAAACCCACAAGGATGTCACTCCAACTTGCTGACAGATCCATCAAAGTACCAAATGGAGTAGTTGAGAACCTCTTGGTGAAGGTGGGAAACTTCATATTCCCAGCTGACTTTGTGGTCCTAGACATGGATGAAGAGGGGAACAATTCAGTCATTCTTGGTAGACCCTTTTTGGCTACAGCTAGAACAATCATAGATGTGGAAAAGGGAGAGATGATTTTCAGGGTGCATGATAAGCAAATGACCATAAATGTCTTCAAAGCAATGCAACACCCTGTTGAGAAAGAAAGTTGCATGAGGGTTGATGTAGTAGATTCTTTGGTTGAAGAAGTGCTTGACACAAACCATCAAATGAAACAAGAGGAAGTCCATAACATCAAGGGACAAGAAGAAAACACGTTGGAAGCATCAAAGGAACCAAGTGAAGCCACCAAAGAAGAGGCACCACAACAAGAGTTGAAACCACTACCCCCTCATCTTAAATATGCATTTCTTGGTGAGAAAGATAGCTTCCCAGTGATCATCAACTCCACATTGAATGAAGAGGAAGAAGAGAAACTCCTTGTGGTTTTGAGAGCTCACAAAGAGGCGTTGGGGTGGACCATTGATGACTTGAAAGGCATAAGCCCTGCTGTATGTATGCACAAGATACTCTTAGAGGAGGGTTCCAAACCGGTGGTACAACCTCAAAGAAGATTGAATCCCACAATGAAGGAGGTTGTTCAAAAGGAAGTTCTGAAGTTGTGCAAGGCTGGGATCATTTACCCTATATCTGACAGCCCATGGGTTAGTCCAGTGCAAGTAGTACCTAAGAAAGGAGGCATGACTGTCATTGTTAATGAGAAGAATGAGCTTATTCCAACACGAACAGTGACAGGATGGAGGATGTGCATCGACTATAGGAGGCTGAATGATGCCACACGGAAGGATCACTTCCCTCTACCTTTCATTGATCAGATGCTTGAAAGGTTGGCTGGCCATGCTTATTATTGTTTTCTTGATGGATATTCTGGGTATAACCAGATTGTGGTTGACCCCATGGATCAAGAGAAGACATCCTTCACTTGTCCCTTTGGAGTTTTTGCATATAGGAGAATGCCATTTGGACTTTGCAATGCCCCAGCTACCTTTCAGAGATGCATGCTATCAATCTTCTCAGACATGGTAGAAAAATTCATTGAGGTCTTTATGGATGATTTCTCTGTTTTTGGTGATTCCTTCAATACTTGCTTGCACCATCTTACCTTAGTCTTGAAAAGATGCCAAGAAACAAACTTAGTTTTGAATTGGGAGAAATGCCATTTCATGGTACCCGAAGGCATTGTTCTTGGTCATAAAATTTCAAGAAAAGGTATAGAGGTTGACAATGCAAAAGTAGAAATTATAGAAAAACTTCCTTTGCCAACTAGTGTGAAAGCTGTTAGGAGTTTCTTGGGGCATGCTGGATTTTATAGGAGATTCATCAAAGATTTTTCAAAAATAGCAAAGCCACTAAGCAATTTGCTGGTGGTAGACAATCCTTTTATCTTTGATGATGAATGTAAACATGCTTTTGAAACTCTAAAGGCTAAGCTCACCACAGCACCAATCATCACACCCCCAACTTGGGGACTACCCTTTGAACTCATGTGTGATGCAAGCAACCTTGCAATTGGTGTTGTGTTGGGGCAGAGGAAGGAAAAGAGGCTTCATGTTATCTACTATGCAAGTAAGGTATTGAATGAAACTCAAAGAAACTACACCACAACAGAGAAAGAGTTACTAGCCGTGGTGTATGCCTTTGATAAGTTTAGACAATATTTGATTGGATCTAAAGTCTTAGTGTATACTGACCATGCTGCCATTAAGTATCTTATGTCAAAACAGGATGCCAAACCAAGGCTAATCAGATGGGTGCTACTCTTACAAGAGTTTGACATTGAGATCAAAGATAGAAAGGGCAGTGAAAATCAAGTTGCTGATCACTTATCAAGGGTGCCACAAGATGAATGCCAAGACAACTTTCCATCAATAAATGAAGAGTTTCCAGATGAACATCTCTTGCACATTCAACATGTCCCATGGTTTGCAGACATGGCCAACTACAAGGCAGGAAGAATCATTCCACAGGAGTACACAAGACAACAAGTTAAGAAGCTGTTGCATGAGGCTAGGTTCTTCTTTTGGGACGAACCATTCTTGTTCAAAAGATGCCCAGATGGAATGATAAGAAGATGTGTGCCAGAAAGTGAAATGAAGGACATACTATGGCATTGTCACAACTCCAGCTATGGTGGTCATTTTGGGGCTGAAAGAACTGCTGCAAAGGTCCTTCAAAGTGGTTTCTATTGGCCTTCAATCTTCAAGGATGCTAGGGAGTTTGTGAGCCAATGCAATGAATGTCAAAGAGCAGGGGGCTTGTCAAAGAAAAATGAGATGCCTCAAAAGTTCATTTTGGAAGTGGAACTCTTTGATTTGTGGGGAATAGATTTCATGGGACCTTTTCCTCCATCCTACACGTTCAAATACATCCTAGTAGCAGTAGAGTATGTCTCCAAATGGGTAGAAGCAATAGCCACCACCACATGTGATACCAACGTGGTCTTGCAATTCCTCAAGAAGAACATCTTCACAAGATTTGGAGTACCCAAGGGGCTTATAAGTGATGGGGGAAGCCACTTTTACAACAAGCAACTCAATTCCTTACTCCACAAGTATGGTGTTACACACAAAGTAGCTACCCCATATCACCCACAAACCAATGGACAAGCTGAACTTGCCAACAGAGAGCTAAAAAGGATCTTGGAGAAAACTGTGGGAACAACGAGAAAGGATTGGGTTAGGAAGCTGGATGATGCACTTTGGGCATATAGGACAGCCTTCAAGACACCCATAGGAAAATCTCCATTTCAATTGGTGTATGGAAAGGCATGCCACCTCCCTGTAGAGCTTGAACATAAGGCTTTCTGGGCCACCAAACTTCTAAATCTAGATGCTCAAGCAGCAGGAGAAAAGAGGTTGCTACAACTCAATGAGCTTGAGGAGTTCAGATTGGAGGCATATGACAATGCCAAAATATACAAGGAGAGAGCAAAGAGATGGCATGATAAGAGGATCTCTCAAAGAATATTTGAACCAGGCCAAAAGGTGTTATTATTCAATTCAAGATTGAAGATCTTCCCTGGGAAGCTGAGGTCTAGATGGACTGGTCCATACACCATCACCAAAGTATCACCTCATGGCTATGTTGAATTGCTTGATGAAGCCTCAAAACAAACATTCACAGTCAATGGACATAGGGTGAAGCATTACTTTGGTGGCCCTTGGAGCAAGGAAGAGAGTGTGCAACTCTTAACATGAGCAAAGAAGCTACAATGTCGAGCTAAGGACAATAAACAAAGCGCTTCATGGGAGGCAACCCATGCACAGGGAGTCTTTTAATTTCATGTTTTAGTAACCAATAATGATCAAGTAGACTAGTACATGGTGTATGCAAGGCACTAAGTTTGGTGTGGCCAATCTTGAAGTAATGGCAAATGTGTGTTCTACAACACTTAGCCACAAACTAAGTTTGGTGTCCATACATACACGAAAATGCTAGGCTATGAAAGTTTTGTCATCCACTTTAGTTATATATATAAAAAAAAAAAACGTAAAAATAGCATATAATGTAGGTAAAATACTAAGTTTGATGTGGCTATCTTTGAAATTAATTCCATAGAACACTTAGTCACAAACTAAGTTTGGTGTCTTTACTTACATTATTAATGCTAGAAAAAAATTAGATTAGGGAATCAATTCATAAATTTTAATTTTAGCTTAGTTAATTTTGCATAGGAATATCATCATAAGCTTTTAGCTATTAATGTCACTTTAAGAATCTTAAGTCTTTGGCATTTTGTTGCAGGAAAGAAAGAAGTGATGGGGAATCTTGGAAGCATATAATGAAAGAAAGAAAGAAATGAGGGGGAATCTTGTTCTAAGTCACGGATACACAAGGAAGTCACATGAGTTGTGAACTTTATGCATGGAAAAACAAATCAACATGCCTTAAATGCCATGACCGAGCCTTAAATGCATCCCCACCAACTTTCACTTTAAATACTTCAACCACACTCATCAAACCTCATTCTTCATCAATCATTCCTCTACCCCCATAATCTTACTTCACTAACCGAACTCACACTCAACCTCCAACCTATTCCATGCTTCACAAATTCTAGCCTTGAACCTCACCTCTACCCAACAAAACTCTTGGAGCATCACATCTCTCACATAACCGAAACACTCAATCTCCTTCACCATCATTTTCTAAGTCACCGTGCTTACCTCATATCTCTCCTTCACAATCATTTTCCTTGTGCTTGAGGACAAGCATTCAACTAAGTTTGGTGTTGGGGAGATTCAACCTTGCAAGTGAATCTCAATGGCCTCATCATCAAGGGAGAGGAGAGAAGATGAATTTGATGAAAGAAGATTCAAATCCAAACACAATGAGCGAATTTTTAGTTGGATGTCAAGCAAAGATGTTGTTCCAGAGCTACCATTCAAGCTTAAAAAAGATGAATACCCTGAGATACAAAAAATAATCAGAAAAAGGGGATGGGAGCTTCTCTGTGACCAACCTCAAGAAATAAGCATGCTTCTCATCCATGAGTTCTTCACTAATGTGATAAGAGAATATGATGATGAAGAACCATACATGAGCTATGTAAGAGGTGTGGATGTTGATTTTAGCCCGGACACCATCAATAGGGTGCTAAGGGTCAAGCACAAACAGTTCAAACGACCTAGCTATGAAGAAAGGGTTGAAAATGACCCAAGATATGTGGATGTGGTGAGTGACTTGTGCAGAGTAGGCACTGATTGGGTATTGGATTCACATGGCCGACCACTCAAACTTCGGAGAGGTGATCTCATACCTCAAGCAAAAGGATGGCATGACATAGTGAGGAGGTCATTGATCTCTACTTCAAATAACTCTGAGGTAACGGTGAATAGAGCTATAATGATCCATTGCATAATGAAAGGAGGGGAAATCAATGTTGGAGACATTATAGCCAAGAACATCATTGAAATAGCTCAAAAGGTCAAACAGGACAGCTGGCTAGGATATCCTAGTACTATTCTGCGCCTATGTGAAGAAGCTGGAGTGCCTCTGAGAGAATTTGAAGAAACTGATTTGGTCTCCATTGGAAAGCCTCTCACCAAAGAAAGGTTGGAGTTCATCACCACAACCCAATTGGAAAGGCAACCTTTAGCAAGAAGGAAGAAAAGGAAGGAAGTAAGACAAGAGGAGGAGCCTCAAGAAATGGATGAATCTCACACCTTGAACATGAACCAACTCCAAGCCGCCTTGGAAGGGATTTCTGGGCAATATTCACAAATTCAAAGAAGCCAAGAGGAACAAGCACAACAACAAAGGGACCTTTGGCAATTGATGGATCAACAAAGAGGGGTTCAAGTTCAATGGATGAACCAACAAAATGAGTACCAAACACACATGATGGAGTTGCAACAAGAACAATATGCCAAGATGCAAGAAGCCATCAACAATTCAGCTATGGAACATGAAAAAGCCATAGAGAAAGTGATACAAGAACAAGCTCAATTAAGGATAGAGCAAGCTCAGCAAAGAGAACTTCTCCATAGGTTGGATGCTAGACATGAAACACTCTACAGAGATTTCAATGAAAACAGAATGTTCAAGGAAGCCAGGCACAAGGACAGACTTGACTATGACATATGCACCCAAGAAAAGCTTAGTTACCTCTGTTCCACACCCCCATTGATCAACCCACAAATCAAATGTTTTAATGAGGCTCGGAAGATATTTGAACAGCAAGAACTAGCAAGGGTGAGATTCAACCAACAGAGGCTACAGGAGACAATGATAAGCTCAGGAATTTGGCAAAAAGAAGATCCAAAAGGGAATGCAACGACACAACAACAAGGAGAAAGGAGGAGCAAAAAGAAAGAAGATCCAAAAGGAGATGCAGCAACACAACAACAAGGAGAAAGGAGAAGCAAAAAGAAAGAAGATCCAAAAGGCAAAGGAAAACAAGGAGAATCAAGCAAAGGAAAAGGGACATGAAGACTAAAGGTGGTGAAGTTCCTATGTTTTCTTTATGTTTCATTAAATAAAGAAGATGTATGTCTGAAATATGGTATACCTTCTAGGATGCATTTTCTTTTTGAAGCATTGTCTTTTATGTTGCCCACTCCATGCATCACCACTCACAGATTTGGAATGGTTGCTTGTCTTTAATACTTTTACTTGTCATTGGAATAAAAGATGTAGTTTGAGCAAGAACAGAGAGAAATCTAGTTTAAAAAGGATCATGTTGTCCCATAGGAAAAGTGCTAGTATATTTATTGTGAAAGAATCAAGGTTCAATGAACTCAAAAGAATGCTTGCTATACAAGACTAGTTTGGTTAAGGATCACAAAGACTTTAACAGTAAAAGCACAAATAACCTTGACAATAAAGAAAATAGAGTACAAAGAATGAAAGGCTAGGCATCAATGACAAAATTTGGATATGTGTCTGTGGTGATTGATGTTAAGAGATATACTTGGGCTAGTAAATCCGAGGGGTGCTTCATCACCCGGTAACTTGAGTTAACTAACTCGGGATTATCGATTGAAAACCCACAATCAAGAGTAGCTCTATAACAGAACATTTAGCAACCCAAAGAGGTGCTGGACACCACTATCCAAACAAAAATTTCAATGTTATATGCCTGTGACTGAATGTGTTAAGGAAAGAGGCTTGAGTGAATAAATCTTTAAGAGTGTCTCAACACTTAACAACTTGAACCAACTGGTTTGGGATTGTTGATTGAAAGCTTATGCTAAAGAGCCGCCTTAAGACAAGATTTCGAGCTTAATTGAAAAAAAAAAAAAAAAAAAAAGAAGAAAAAAAGAAATAAGCAAAAAAAAAATTGGTTCAAGGATCATGTGCTAAGGTATGAAAGAAGTCTAGTGAAGTTAACCAATTTAGTAGTGAAGCAAGCATTTTAATTGAAAAAGTTGAATAATTGTGTTCAATTACAATAAATTAATGACCACACAAGTGGAGATGACATGCTCAATGAGAAATTACTCTCTGGAAGAACATTCAAGCCTTACATCTTAAATTCTTGTGACAAAGTCCTTTATATTTTGCTTGAGGACAAGCAACACTTTAAGTTTGGTGTTGTGATGCAAATGCATATTTGCATTATTAGTTAGTTAGTTTAGTTAGTTTTAGCTTAATTTCACTCATTTTCTCTAAATAAACAAGTCCTTTTATGAGTTTTGTTTCCATGCATGATGATATCAAGGAACATGTTAATTCTAGCCAAATTCATGCAAATGTTTTAAGGAATGCATATATGAATGAGTATGAATGAATCTCATGGAATTGGTGCATGAATTGGTAAGACTTTGAAGCTATTTCCTTTGTTGATGATAGGTGATGAAACAAGGAAGCATGGAAGCAAGAAGGATGCAAGCTGGGCAAGAAGTTGGCGTTGCCAACTTGGAATCCACGTTGCCAACTTGGGATTGGAGTTGCCAACTCCACAATACAAGGCAAGCTTGGCCCTGGAGGCAACCAAGGCAAGAAGTTGGCGTTGCCAACTTGGGATCGGCGTTGCCAACGCCACACACAAGCCACAAGCAAGCAAACTTGGCCCTGGAAGCAAGGTTGGCGTTGCCAACTCTAGAACCAAGTTGCCAACGCCACACACAAGCCACAAGCAAGCAAACTTGGCCCTGGAAGCAAGGTTGGCGTTGCCAACTTTAGAACCAAGTTGCCAACGCCACACACAAGCCATGAGCAAGCAAACTTGGCCCTGGAAGCAAGGTTGGCGTTGCCAACTCTAGAACCAAGTTGCCAACGCCACATACAAGACACAAGCAAGGAACTTGGCCCTGGAGGAAGCAAAGTTGGCGTTGCCAACTTGAAGCTGGCGTTGCCAACGCCCACACAAGGAACTTGGCCCTGGATTTGGAGCCTCGAGCACGTTGCCAGCCTAGAGATGAGGGGCGTTTTTGAGGACAACGCAGGCTAACAACGCCAAACAATCAAGCTTGGCCCTGGAAGAAAAGGAGCTAGCGTTGCCAACTCAAGATGGGCGTTGCCAACGCCACACAACCAAGCAACAAATGAAGCCATGGAAGAAAAGGAGCTGGCGTTGCCAACTCAAAAATGGCGTTGCCAACGCCACACAAGAAAGTTTGGCCAGGCACCAAATTTTGGTGCCAACCAGGCTGCCAAACGCCCATTGGCGCACCAACCAGGCTGCCAAACGCCCATTGGCGCACCAACCAGGCTGCCAAACGCCCATTGGCGCACCACTCACGTTGCCAACGCTGGATGGGCGTTGCCAACGCCAAAACAAGGCAGCCTGAACATGTCCACTTCAATGGAAGATATCTTGAGCTACAGAGATCCAAATTGAGTACTTCCAGTTGCGTTGGAAAGCTAACATTCAGAGCTTTCCAACCATATATAATAGTCCATGGTGGAGCACAAGATTGGAGCCAAACCAGAGTCATCTTTAGGCCCTAAAAACAAGAACATGAAGTGAAATTCAAGAAAGCTAGAGATTGGCCTAGGGGTGTGGGTCGAGCACGTTGCCAACGTGCCACAAGGGGGGCGTGTTTTGCAACAACGCCAGCCCCAAGTCCTTGCCTTGGGAGAGTGATGCTCGAGCACGTTGCCAACTTGGGGTTGAGGGTGCGTTATTCACAACAACTTGGCAACAACTTGGCAGCTTGACCTTACCTTCTTTGAGGAACCATAACTTGAGCTAGGAAAGTCCAATTGAGGTGATTCCAGTGGCATTAGAAAATAGACATCAAGAGCTTTCCAATGATGTATGATAGTCCATATTGAAGCTGAAGGTTGACACTCAAATTCTGGGCTACATTTAGCATGAAAGTAAGGCCAAGAAGAGGAAAAGCAAGTTGTTGGCAACAACTTGGGCTAGCAACGCCCAAGTCTCATACTTCATGCCCAGGAAATTGTCCTGCACGTTGCCAACGTGCATTTGGCCTGGAGTTAGTGCCAATAACGCTCTCAATGGGCCAGAATTGGTGCCAACTTGCTCCACTTCCCCTATTCCTCACAAAGGCCAGAAACTTCATCAATTGAGCCAAGAATTCAACAAAGAGGAAGCCCATCTTGCTAACCCACTTGAGGATCTTTAGGACTAATATAAATAGAGATTGAGTTTGTACTTTGGAGGGACTTTTGGACTTTTACACTTTTTACACTTTACTTTTTACACTTAGTCATTTTTACACTTTTGAGCACTTGTATTTGGAAACTCTTTTGGTACTTCCGAGAGAAGACCCAGAGAGCTAATTTTGGTTCATCTTGGAACTTCTCTTCTTCATTTTCTTAATCTTCAAGCATTTACTTATTCTTCTTCATCTTTCTCTACACTTAGTTTAATTTTTGTTAATGGCATTTGTTGTTGAGATTGGAGCTATGATTCACTAAACCCCACTTTCATTAGGGGGAGGAGCTCTGTTGGTTGGAATGAATTGGTGAACCATCTTCTCTTTCTCAATTTTAGTGGTTGATCTAAAGAGGGAACTCTTGTTCTTCAAAGATTCAACCACCATCGAGAGAGGGGTTAATCTATATGAATTATGTGGTGAATTTGATGAATGAGCCACATAATTCAGTTTAGAGTTCAACCTTTCATGATTTCCTCAATCAATATACCTTGGTTAGTATGTGAGATGTAACTCTCCTTGGTTGAGATTTTGGACATTGTGTGGCTGGATTAAAATTGAGCTTCATCTCTTCTCATGAACAATTAGATCACGAGAGTGGCAATTGGCTATGTTGAGAGAGATTGAATCACCAAGAGATTGGGATTTAATCACCCATTTGCCATGGATCTATACCCATGATTGAGAAGGATTTGACCAACATCAATTCATGAACACTAGCATCTCTGATCCCTAATGATCCTCTCTATCATTAATTCTCATTTCTTTTGTTCTTAGTGTTAGAAAACCCATTGCCCAATTCCCTTATACATTCTTGCAATTTATTATTCTTGTCATTTACATTCTGTTTCTTTATTTCTTGCTATTTACTCTTCTGCTCTTTAGAATTCAACACTTTATATTCTTGCAATTTACTTTTGATGTCATTTAAGTTTCTTGCAATTATGTTCAAAAATCAAAATGCTCATGAAATCAAAACTATGTTTGCTTGACTAAATCTACCATTTAACTAAAGTTGCTTAATCTACCAATCTCCGTGGGATCGACCTCACTCTTTGTGAGTTTTATTACTTGATACGACCCGGTATACTTGCCGGTAATTACGTGAAATCTTAATTTTTACGTATCAACCATCCCAACCTTAGATGGGGAGACAACCATACCCAAAACCAACAACCATGGCAAAGAAACACAGGCCAAAACAATTGGAAAAACACAAACCATAACTCCCAGCCAAACACTAACCAAAACTCATACAGAAAACCACAAAACAACTACCCAAATTCTAACCAATACCCACCCAATAACCACCCAACTAACCAAAACACTTATATTCATCCATCAACACCCCAAAATCAAACC
Organism: Arachis hypogaea; assembly: GCF_003086295.3. Classification (NCBI taxonomy): domain Eukaryota; kingdom Viridiplantae; phylum Streptophyta; class Magnoliopsida; order Fabales; family Fabaceae; genus Arachis; species Arachis hypogaea. Next base: position 44,545,814 of record NC_092039.1, read on the forward strand.
ATCTCCCAAGACTCACAGAGAATCACCAATCTAGAGCTACTCTTGGAGAAACTAATGAAGAGCCAAGAATTGACAAACAAAAATCAAGAAGCCTCCATGAAGAACCTAGAGAGGCAGATTGGACAAATCTCTAAGAAGATCTCTGTTGAGAAGCCATCAAGTTCACTACCTAGTGACACCATTCCCAACCCAAAGGAAGAATGCAAGGTTGTGCAACTAAGAAGTGGAATGGTGTTGACAGATGGTAACCAAGGAGCAACAAAGAAGCTTATGGAGAATGACACTGAGCCAACAAAGAAGGATGAAACCATCAACCAAGACAAGATAAGCAAGAGTGCTTCAGAAAAGCTCACAGAGGAAGACAACAAGCCACAGAATTTAAAGAAAGGCAAGCAAATCATGGAGGAACCAATTCCAAAACAGCATCAAGTGGTGAAGAGCTCAACACCACCACTGCCTTACCCACAAAGATTTCACAAGGAAACAAAGGACCAGCACTTCCACAAATTTCTTGAGACTTTCAAGAAATTGGAAATTAACATACCTTTGGCAGAGGCTTTGGAGCAAATGCCCTTGTATGCTAAGTTTCTAAAGGAGCTCATCAACAAGAAAAGGGATTGGAATGAGAAGGAAACAGTGATGCTCAATGAGGAATGTAGTGCCGTGCTCCAAAAGGGAATCCCACCAAAACTCAAGGATCCAGGGAGTTTTGTAGTGTCATGCACTATAGGCAAACTATCCTTGGATAAAGCCCTTTGTGATCTTGGAGCTAGTATTAACTTGATGCCTTTGTCCATGATGAAAAAGCTTGCCATAGAAGAACTCAAACCCACCAAGATGTCACTAGTCATGGCAGACAGGTCAATCAAGATACCAAGTGGAATTGTGGAGAATTTGCTAGTAAAGGTTGGAGAGTTTATCTTCCCTGCAGACTTTGTAATCCTTGATACTGATGAGGAAGGCAACAATTCAATCATCTTGGGCAGACCATTTCTAGCAACTGCAAGAGCCATTATTGATGTGGAAAAAGGGGAAATGATTTTCAGAGTACACAATGAGCAAATGATCATCAATGTTTTTAAGTCAATGCAACACCCCCCAGAGAAGGAAGATCATTTGAGGGTGGATATGATAGAAAGCTTGGTGGAAGAAATGTTAGACATTGATCAACATGAGCAAGAAAAGGACAACCAAGAAACAATAGAGGAACATGTGGCTGAAGCTTTCATAAACAAAGGAGTGGAACCAAGCAAGAAAGAAGAGGTGCAAAAGCAAGAACTGAAGCCATTACCTTCTCATCTCAAATATGCATTTCTTGGGACTTCAGAAAGCCTCCCGGTGATCATCAATTCATCCTTGACAAAGAAAGAAGAAGGAGAGCTTCTTGATGTTCTCAGAGCCCACAAGGATGCCTTAGGATGGACCATTGATGACCTAAAAGGCATCAGCCCTACAATATGCATGCATAAGATTCTTTTGGAAGACAATTCCAAAGCAGTAATTCAACCTCAGAGAAGATTAAACCCTGCAATGAAGGAAGTTGTCCAAAAGGAAGTGATGAAGTTATGGAATGCAGGAATCATATATCCCATTTCCGATAGCTCATGGATAAGCCCAGTCCAAGTGGTACCAAAGAAAGGAGGGATGACAGTCATTACTAATGAAAAGAATGAGCTCATTCCCACCAGAACGGTGACAGGGTGGAGGATGTGCATTGACTATAGAAGGTTGAATGATGCCACACGCAAAGACCACTTCCCACTTCCTTTCATTGATCAAATGCTTGAAAGGTTGGCTGGCCATGCTTATTATTGCTTCCTTGATGGCTATTCTAGGTATAATCAGATAGTGGTGGATCCAAAAGACCAAGAAAAGACTTCATTCACATGCCCAGTTGGGGTTTTTGCCTATAGAAGAATGCCATTCGGATTATGCAATGCCCCAGCCACTTTTCAAAGGTGTATGCTTTCCATTTTCTCAGATATGGTTGAAAAATTCTTAGAGGTTTTCATGGATGACTTCTCTGTTTTTGGTGATAATTTCAATACTTGCTTAAACCATCTAACTCTTGTTTTGAAACGGTGCCAAGAAACTAATTTGGTTTTGAATTGGGAGAAGTGCCATTTCATGGTACCTGAGGGAATTGTTCTTGGTCATAAAGTTTCAAGAAGAGGAATAGAGGTTGACAAGGCAAAAGTTGAAATAATAGAAAAACTCCCTCCACCAACTAATGTGAAATCTGTTAGAAGTTTCTTGGGGCATGTAGGATTTTATAGAAGGTTCATCAAAGATTTTTCTAAAATAGCCAAACCTTTGAGTAACCTTTTGATGAATGATCAACCTTTTGTTTTTGATAAAAATTGCCAGCATGCTTTTGAAACTTTAAAACAGAAACTCACAACAGCACCAATCATCACACCCCCGGATTGGAACTTACCATTTGAACTTATGTGTGATGCAAGTGAAATTGCAATTGGTGCTGTACTTGGACAGAAAAAGGGAAACCTGCATCATGTCATATATTATGCAAGTAAAGTATTAAATGAAGCTCAAAAAAATTACACCACAACAGAGAAGGAATTGTTAGCTGTGGTTTATGCATTTGATAAGTTTAGATCGTACTTGATAGGATCTAAAATTGTGGTTTATACTGATCATGCTGCTCTCAAGTATTTGATGTCAAAGCAGGATGCTAAACCAAGGCTTATCAGATGGATTCTACTCTTACAAGAATTTGATATTGAGGTGAGGGACAGGAAAGGCACTGAAAATCTAGTTGCTGATCACTTGTCAAGGCTGCCACCAGAGACAATTCAAAAGGCTGCATTACCTGTGAATGAAAGCTTCCCAGATGAACATCTCATGCAAATCCAACAAACACCATGGTTTGCTGATATAGCAAACTACAAAGTAGGGAGAAAGATACCACAAGAATTCACTAAGCAACAAGTGAGGAAACTAATCAATGAAGCAAAGAAGTTCTTATGGGATGAACCCTATTTGTTCAGAAGATGCTCTGATGGAATAATCAGGAGATGTATTCCTGAAAGTGAAACAAAAGATATATTATGGCATTGCCATGGCTCAGCTTATGGTGGACACTTTGGTCCAGAAAGAACAGCAGCAAAGATTCTACAAAGTGGTTTCTATTGGCCAACCATCTTCAAAGATACCAGGGAGTTTGTCCACCAATGTAATGAATGTCAAAGAGCAGGAGGATTAACAAGAAGGAACGAAATGCCACAAAACTTCATTTTGGAAGTAGAATTATTTGATCTTTGGGGCATTGATTTCATGGGACCCTTTCCTCCCTCCTATTCATTTAGATACATCTTGGTAGCAGTAGAATATGTTTCAAAATGGGTGGAAGCCATAGCCACAACTACCTGTGATGCACAAGTTGTCCTTCAATTCCTAAAGAAGCACATTTTTACTAGATATGGAGTGCCCAAGGGTCTCATCAGTGATGGTGGTGGCCATTTTTGTAATAGACAAATGGAGAAGCTTCTCCACAAATATGGAGTTATTCACAAGGTAGCCACACCATATCATCCCCAAACTAATGGTCAAGCAGAATTAGCAAACAGGGAACTAAAGAAGATCCTAGAGAAAACAGTTGGTAGCACAAGAAAGGATTGGGCTCGGAAGTTGGAAGATGCACTTTGGGCATATAGAACAACTTTTAAAACTCCTATTGGGAAGTCTCCATTTCAACTGTTATATGGCAAAGCCTGTCATCTCCCTGTAGAGCTTGAGCACAAAGCCTTTTGGGCCACTAAACTTCTAAATTTGGATTCTGAAGCAGCAGGAGAGAAAAGATTGTTGCAGCTGAATGAGCCAGATGAGTTTAGGCTAGAAGCCTATGAAAATACCAAGATATACAAGGAGAAAGCTAAGAAATGGCATGACAGGAAGATTTTGAAGAAAGAGTTCAAACCAGGACAACAAGTACTCTTGTATAATTCACGGCTCAAGATATTCCCTGGCAAGCTTAAGTCTAAATGGACTGGTCCATATTTGGTGACTAAGGTTTTTCCTTATGGGAGCATTAAATTACTAGATGAAGCAACAAAGAATCAATTTACAGCAAATGGTCATAGAGCAAAATTGTACCTAGGAGGGCAATGGAACAAAGAGAAGGAGGTCCAGAACCTGAATCCCTCTTGAAGCAAAAATGAAGATGTCAAGCTAATGACAATAAAAGAGCGCTTGTTGGGAGGCAACCCAACCTGAGGTAGTTTCTTTTCATAGCTTTTCAATAAAAATGTTGAGTAATTGTTGTGCATTGCAAGGAGCTAAGTTTGGTGTTGCACACCAAAAACAATTTGAGGGAGAATGAAAACTTCTAAGTTTGGTGTTCCACCAAAAATATCAATTAACACATTCTCACCTCTTGCATGATTCTAGCTCCAAGTAATCAAACCTATTATTCAACTGTTGAATTGTTTTCTAGCTCTAATTCCATTAACCTTTAGCAAGAATACATGGTTTCAAATATGGTTAACTTGGTACATCTGAGACAGTGGCAAAACAATTAAGTTTGGTGTTCACACACCAAAACAAATCCTAAAACCACACTCAGTATTATGCTTACTAACCATATAATTAAGGGCTTGAGAAGCAAGCAACTTTGAGGATTATGCAGGACAGAGTCAATAATTGAAGACATTATGCATCTTAACTCAAAGAGGACACAACAGAAGGAAAAATCAAAGAGCTGCAACTTCAAAGGTTGTATCTGAACTTAATCCTTGCTGCTGTGTGATGTTTCGAAACTGGAAGTCATTGTATTTCTTGCTAAAGTGTTCATTTAGCTACAAGTGAAATGGTTTGTTAAAAATGATAAGTCTGCATAATGCTTGTATCCATCATTTAGCTTTAAATATTGCTTTGTTTCCCAATTGCTTAAATAAAAGAGTTTGGTTTGAATTGAAAAGTAAAATGTCCAATGTTGCATGAGTATGAATGGAAGTTGGTGGTGGCACATGTGTTTGATTAAATGCATAACTCATGAAATAAGTGTTGCATAATATCATTCTCATTCAATTGTGAGTTAGCTTGCTGTCATAAAAACTCATATCAAGAATGAAACAACCCTTGGTAACAAAAACAGAAAGAAAAGGAAGAAAGAAAACGCCAAAGTGGCAAGAAAAACAAAGAATAAAGGTTGGACACCAATGGCTTGAACCTTAGGACAAATGTCTGTGGTGTTCTTGTACTGAGATCTGCTTGGATGAGTAAATTCTAAGGGGTATTTTGAAACCCGGTCACTTAGATCAACTGATTTGGGATGGCCAATTGAAAATCCACAATAAAGAGCAACTCAGATACAAAGCACTTAGTGATCCAAAGAGATGCTGGGCATCAATGATCCTAGGAAGAATTAATGAACTAAGTGTCTGTGGTGGAAAGATGTTGAGCAAAAGAAAAGAAAATAAAGCCAAAGGCTATGCTGCAGCATTTGACACCCAACCTATAAGAAAGTAATAAGCTTGTTAAAGCATTATAAAAAGAGTTACCAAGGGAGTAATCAAAAGAAGAGTCTTATAACAGCAAGCTTAGCAAACCTTTGATGCAAAATGTGTATTATGCAGCAGCAACAATAAATGAGTGTCATTGTCTGCATAAATGCCCCATAGATCAAGTTCTGCTATCTGCATAATAAGGATATATACACTTTTCTTATTCATTCCATTTTCTCTTAGTTTTGATGCTTGCTTGGGGACAAGCAAGGTTTAAGTTTGGTGTTGTGATGACAAGTCATCATATACCCATTTTTCAAGCTAATTTCACTTGTTTTGTTAGCATTTATGCACTTTCTTGCATCCTAAGTAAGTGATTTGGAGTGAAAATGCACAACTTCTCTAAATCAAGCAACCACCATGAAATTAATGTTAAATCATGAGGTTTAAGCTAATTTTAATTGCATTTTAATTGATTTATAAGCCTCTTGAATTTAGTGATACTTTGAGTGGTTGTTTGGTTTATTTTAGGTGAAGAAAAGAAAAGAAAATGAAAAGCGTGGCCTAAGAAGCGTGACACAAGAAAAGGAAAGCGTGGCCAAAGAGGAGAGAAGCGTGCCGCAACTAATGAGGGAAGCAACCTTGCCCTCCACAAGGGCAGACTGCCCTCTAGGAGGGCAGCATTAAGTGACCAAGCCAAGGAAGGCAACTCTGCCCTGCCCACTTCAAGGGCAGAGCACAAAATGATGCCTTGGAACCAAGGGAAGCAAACTCTGCCCTGCCCTTGTGGAGAGCAGAATCGGGCTCCATGAGGAAGAAAATCAAGAAGAAAATATCAACTATGCATGCTACAAGGCTCGAGCAAGGGACCATGAGGAAGCCAAAGACTAAGGGTGACTAGCGTGCCAAAAAGCCAAGAGAAAAAGAAGCGTGTTTGCATCGGCCCAGGTTCGAACACGGGCGTGCAATATGGCAACCCTGCCCTGCCCTTGGCGCGGGCAGGGCAGCATTTGAATTGGCACGGTATTGGCGCACCATTTCTCACTCTGGCGCACCAATTTCCTCGTCCTGGCAGCATCTGGCGCGCGCGTTTCCTCCCTGGCGCACCAAACCGATCCTGCCCTGCCCTTGGCGCGGGCAGGGCAGCGTTTTTCATTCCTGGCAGCACCATCCGCACGCACTAACGCTCCCTGGCGCACCAAACTTTCCCGCCCTGCCCTTGGCGCGGGCAGGGCAGCCTCTGGCGCACCAACCTCGTGCCAGACTCGCACCAGGACGCGCCAGAATCACAACACGCCGCACCAACTCGCACATGGCCGCACCAAATCCATGCACCAAGCTTCATTTTTCTGCCCTGCCCTCCACAAGGGCAGGGCAGCCTCCTGGGAGTGGTTTTTGGGCCAAAATTCAAATTAAAAATTCATTTGAATTCGTTTCTTCACCAATCCAAAAGCCCATCCAAATCCCATTATCCAAGAATAGAAAGTGTATAAATAGGACTTAGTTTGATGTAATTAGGACTTTTAGCAACCTTTACTTTGAGCTTTGAAATTTTGCTTTCATTTTGAGCTTTTAACTTTTGTCTTTGAGCTTTCTTGAGAGATTTGTCCGAGCACCAAGAGGATCAAAGGAGAATTGATTGATATGCTTCCTCACTTCTCTTGGGCAATTCTACTCTTCTGTTTTCTGAGCATTGGGTGTGTGAAATTGGGGAAATTCTGTCCCAATTCCCATTCAAGCTCTTTGCATTTTATTTTCTGCATAATTGAATCTCAATTCTGTTCTTCTACTGCTTTATCTTTAATTTTTTTTTGTCAATTGCTTAGTTAATTCAGATCTGGGAAGGAAATTGGGTTTTAGGCTCTGCTACCTAAGCCCTTGGGATCCTGAGATCATAATTCACTCTTGGTTCTTCTGTGAACCTCTGCTGCATTTTATTTCAATTCTGTTTGAATGCTACTTGCTCCTGATTTAAATTCTGCTCAATCTCTTGCTACAATTTACTTCAGCTTTGTTTAGATCTTGCAATCCCATTCCTCAATTCCCTTTTATATTCAAGTCATTTATCTTTCTTGCCCTTTAAGTTACTGCAATTTAAGTTTCTTGCATTTTAAGTTTCAGTCATTTACTTCCTTGCTCTTTAAGATTCTGCACATTTACAATTCTGTTCTTCAATTTACTGCACTTTTCCCTTCCCCCTTTACATTTAATGTCATTTACTTTCTGTTAAACACAAATCACTCAACTAAAACTTGAATCGCTTGACTAAATCAACCACTAAACTAAAATTGCTCAATCCTTCAATCCCTGTGGGATCGACCTCACTCATGTGAGTTATTATTACTTGATGCGACCCGGTACACTTGCCGGTGAGTTTTGTGTTGGATCGTTTTCCACACATCACAAGACATTTCATTGCAATTCCTAGGGATAACGACCCAAGGTTCCAATACTTTGGTTTATAAATTTAGGGGTTTGTTACTTGTGACAAACAATCTTTTGTATGAAAGGATTATTGCTTGGTTTAGAAACTATACTTTACAACGAGATTTCATTAGTGAAATTCTAAACCGTCAAGAATCCAATCATCACATCCACAACTCAATTCCACCCAAACACCCAATTTCTCAACCAAGAGTGTGAAAAGCTAAATGATGAGAAGAACTATTGTTAGTCTAGGATATCACTAAATATAGATTCTCGTTGCAAGTATAGTCCAGACCAACGAAAAATCCTCCATCAAATGTTTTTAAAATTTAAATTAAATATAACCGAGAGTAGTTAAACCTCGAGTCGCCTCCTTAGGAATGCAACTGAGAGTGCTACGCTTTTGGTTATGAATATGGTGCATGAAATTGTGATCACACTTTTCATAACTCCGCACAACTAACCAGCAAGTGCACTGGGTCGTCCAAAGAATACCTTACGTGAGTAAGGGTCGATCCCACGGAGATTGCCGGCTTGAAGCAAGCTATGGTTATCTTGTAACTCTTAGTCAGAAGATTAATGATAAAAAGGATTTTGTTGCAAAAAAGTAAAAGAGCATGAAATGAATGATACTTGTTATTCAATAATGGAGAACAGGTTGAGGTTTCAAAGATGCTCTGTCTTCTGAATCTCTGCTTTCCTACTATCTTCCTCTCACAAATGCGCAAGGCTCCTTCTATGGTAGGCTGTATATTGGTGGATCACCGTTGAAAATGATCCAGGTACAGTTTCTGTACGGCTAATCATCTGTCGATTTTCACTTGTGTCGGAATAGGATCTCTTTATCCTTTTGCACACTGTCATTGTGCCCAACTTCGGCTGAGCTTTGAAGCTTTCACGTGCATAGGCCATTCTTGGAGTTAAACACCAGATTTGGTGCCAGTTTGGGTGTTTAACTCCAGTTTTGGTGCCAGTTCTGGCGTTTTACGCCAGAAAAGGGTTTCTGGCTGGCGTTTAATGCCAGTTTAGGCCATCAAATCCCGGGAAAAGTGTGGACTATTATACATTGATGGAAAGCCCATGATGTCTACTTTCCAACGCAACTAAGAGCACGTCAATTGGGCTTATGTAGCTTCAGAAAATCTATTTTAAGTACAGGAGGGTCAGAATCCAACAGCATCTGCAGTCCTTTCTCAACCTCTGAATAAGATTTTTGCTTAGGTCCCTCAATTTTAGACAGAAAATACCTGAAATTATGGAAAAATACACAAACCTATAGTGAAGTCCAGAAATGTGATTTTTGAATAAAAATTAATAAAAACATAACAAAAAGTGAAAAAAATGCTAAAAACTATATGAAACACTACCAAAAATCGTATAAAATATCCGCTCATCACAACACCAAACTTAAACTGTTGCTTGTCCCCAAGCAACTAGACAAATAAAATAGGATAAAAAGAAGATTATGGTGCAATAACATCTCAGAGTCTTTAATGAAGCTCAAATTCAAATTATATGAGCGGGGTTTAGAGCCTTTTGCTTCTGAATAGTTTTGGCATCTCATTTTATCCTTTGAAGTTCAGAATGATTGGCATCCATAGGAACTCAGAATTCAGATAGTATTATTGATTCTCCTAGTTAAGTTTTTTGATTCTTGAAAACAGCTACTTATGAGTCTTGGCTGTGAACCTAAGCATCTTGTTTTCCAATATTACCACCGGATACATAAATGCCACAGACACATAACTGAGTGAACCTTTTTCAGATTGTGACTCAGCTTTGCTAGAGTCCTGAAGAACTGAAGATTGATGGTTTAGAAGTTATAATAAATACTCGTTGCAAGTATAGTTTCTAAACCAAGCAATCAACCTTTCTTACAAATGTTTGGTTGTCACAAGTAACAAACCCAATAAAATTTATAAACCGAAGTATTCAAACCTCGGGTCGTCTTCTCAAGAAATTGCAGGGAAGTATGATTTATTATTGGTTATGGAAAATAGTGTTTTTGGGTTTTAAAAGGGTTTTGAATAGGAGAAATAGATTGCATGAATTAATAAATTAATATCTAAGAAATCTCTTGGCAAGGTATGAAAACTAGAAGTCCTATCCTAGTTATCCTTATCAATGGTGATGAGAATTATACTATTGATCCCACTAAGTTAACCTCTAACTATGAAGGTCAATTAAGTGGACAAATTAATTTAATACCTAAAGTCCTAGTCGACTCCTTAAGAAAAGACTAGAGTTATAGGAATCTAAATTAATCAGCAAGAATAATAATTATCAATCACGATGAGTTTGATAACTCAAGAGTTGCCAATTAATCAACCAAGGCCAATAGTAAATAATCTAAATTAAAATTAAGGAAAAGCAATCATGAGTCTGAAATACCTCAAATTATATTTAAATAAAGATGTCAATTCTAACATGAACAAGTTCATAAATCAAATTGGAAAGACAAATAAAAAGGACATTGAACTTGTAATTCAAGAAGATGAAAATATTCCTAAGTCCTTTAAGAGGAGTCCTAATCCTAAGAGAGAGGAGAGAACCTCTATCACTAAAAACTACATCTAAATCCTAAAAAGTGTGTATGAATCCAGTATTCAGTCTCTAAATCTCCATATGCTCATGAATGGATGGATTCCTCCATTTATAATCCTTCAATCTGTGTTCTCTGGGCTTGGATCTGGGCCAAAAGGGGCCCAGAAATCACTGAGACGGACTTATGTAAATTCTGCAGATCGCACACGTCACGCGTCCGCGTGGGTCACGCGGTCGCGTCATCTGGGTTTAGCTCTTCCACGCGGTCGCGTCAGTTGTGTTTTGCATGCCACGTGCTCGCATCGTCCATGCGCTCGCGTCGATGCTAATTTATGCAAAGCACGCGTTCGCGTCGTCCATGCAGACGCATCGCTGCCAGTTTCTCAAAAACTCCAATTTTGTGCTTTCCTTCCATTTTTGTACTTTTCCTTTCCATCCTTTAAGTCATTCCTGGCCTATAAAACCTGAAAGTACTCAACACACAAATCACGGCATCGAATGGAAATAAAAGATAATTAAATTTGATTATTTTAAAGCATAAGAAACATGTTTTCTCATATGTCATTGGTGCACGAAATTGCAGTCACACTTTTGCAACCCCGCACAACTAACCAGCAAGTGCACTGGGTCGTCCAAGTAATACCTTACGTGAGTAAGGGTCGATCCCACGGAGATTGTTGGCTTGAAGCAAGCTATGGTTATCTTGTAAATCTTAGTCAGGATATCAGAAATTATCAGGATTGATTGTGAAAAGTAAAAGAACATGAAATAAGTACTTGTTTCGCAGTGATGGAGAACAGGTTGAGGTTTTGGAGATGCTCCATCTTCTGAATCTCTGCTTTCCTACTGTCTTCTTCTTCAAGCACGCAAGGCTCCTTCCATGGCAAGCTGTATGCAAGGGTTTCACCGTTGTTAGTGGCTACCTCCCATCCTCTCAGTGGAAATGTTCAACGCACCCTGTCACGGCACGGCTATCCATCTGTCGGTTCTCAATCAGGCCGGAATAGAATCCAGTGATTCTTTTGCGTCTATCACTAACGCCCCGCCTTCAGGAGTTTGAAGCTCGTCACAGTCATTCAATCATTGAATCCTACTCAGAATACCACAGACAAGGTTTAGACCTTCCGGATTCTCTTGAATGCCGCCATCAGTTCTAGCTTATACCACGAAGATTCCGATTAAAGAATCCAAGAGATATCTACTTAATCTAAGGTAGAACGGAGGTGGTTGTCAGGCACACGTTCATAGTTGAGAATGATGATGATTGTCACGGATCATCACATTCATCCGGTTTAAGAACAAGTAATATCTTGGAATGGAAGCAAGCATGATTGAATGAAAAACAGTAGTAATTGCATTAATCCATCAAGATACAGCAGAGCTCCTCACCCCCAACCGTGGGGTTTAGAGACTCATGCCGTGGAAAGTACACAAAGAAACGTGTAAAGTGTCATGAGGTACAGATACAATGTCAAAAGATCCTATTAATAGTAAACTAGTAACCTAGGGTATACAAAAATGAGTAAATGACGTAAAAATCCACTTCTGGGTCCACTTAGTGTGTACTTGGGCTGAGAAATGAAGCATTTTCGTGTAGAGACCTTTTCTGGAGTTAAACGCCAGCTTTGATGCCAGTTTGGGCGTTTAACTCCAAGTTTTATGCCAGTTCCAGCGTTAAACGCTGGAAATTCTGAGGCTGATTTGCCACGCCGGTTTGGGCCATCAAATCTTGGGCAAAGTATGAACTATTATACATTGCTGGAAAGCCCAGGATGTCTACTTTCCAACGCCGTTAAGAGCGCGCCAATTGGGCTTCTGTAGCTCCAGAAAATCCACTTCGAGTGCAGGGAGGTCAGAATCCAACAGCATCTGCAGTCCTTTTCAGTCTCTGAATCAGATTTTTGCTCAGGACCTCAATTTCAGCCAGAAAATACCTGAAATCACAGAAAAACACACAAACTCATAGTAAAGTCAAGAAAAGTGAATTTTAACTAAAAACTAATAAAAATATACTAAAAACTAACTAGATCATACCAAAAACATACTAAAAACAATGCCAAAAAGCGTATAAATTATCCAGGGTTCTTAAGCACACTCTTTTTGCCTTGGATCACAACTTTATTTCTTTCTTTTTCTTTCTCTTTCTTTCTTCTCTCTTTTTTTTTTCGAAATTTTTTTTTGTATCCATTGCTTTTTCTTGCTTCAAGAATCAATTAGATGATTTTTTTAGATCCTCAATAACAGTTCTCTTTTTCCTCATTCTTTCAAGAGCCAACAATTTTTAACATTCTCAAAACAACAAATTCAAGAGACATATGCACTGTTCAAACATTCATTTGGAAAACAAAAATTATTGTCACCACATCAAACTAATTCAACTAGTTTCAAGGATAAATTTCGAAATCCTGTACTTCTTGTTCTTTTGTGATTAAAGCATTTTTCATTTAAGAGAGGTGATGGATTCATAGGACATTCATAGCTTTAAGACATGAATTTTAAATTTTATTAGTTATGAATTAAGAACAAGACTCAAAGATAGATATAAGATGAGACTAAAAAAATAGAAAACAAAAATTTAAACTAGGCTCCTAATAATAGAGGTTTTCACAGAGTTAGGACTCAACAACCTTGATTTTGAGAAGTGGATGCTCCCTCAAATTGAGGGGAGAATTTCTGGCGTTTCAGCTCTTGGAGTTCACGCCCCTGCTTCTCTTGTTCCTTCAGCAATTTGCAGAGCATGCAGTTCTGATTCTGCTGTTCTTCCTTAAGTTGCTCCATAGTCTCTTGCAACTTGGTGATAGATGCTTCTAGGCTGGCCCAGTAGCCAATTTCAGGGAATTCAGGGAGGAACTCCTACGCCCTCCTTTTGATAGAGTTGTCTTGCATTTGTCCTTCCATTGACTTCTTGGTGAGTGGATGTTCAATGGGTATGAATTCATCTACTCCCATCTTCACCCCAGCCTCTTTACAGAGCAAGGAGATCAAGCTTGGGTAAGCCAATTTGGCTTCAGTGGAATTCTTATTTGCAATTGTGTAGATCTCACAAGCAATCACATGATGAACCTCCACTTCTTTTCCAAGCATAATGCAATGAATCATCACTGCTCTCTTGATGGTGACCTCAGAACGGTTGCTAGTGGGCAGTATGGAACGCCCAATAAAGTCTAGCCAACCTCTTGCAATTGGTTTGAGGTCTCCCCTCTTAAGTTGGTTTGGGACACCCTTTGAATTGGTTATCCACTTAGTTCTAGGGAGGCATATGTCCTCTAGAACTTGATCCAACCCTTTATCTGCTCTCACCATTCTCCTATTAAAGGATTCAGGATCATCCTGCAGTTGAGGCAATTTGAAGATTTCTCTTATTTTGTCCAGATGGAAGTACATAACTTTCCCTCTGACCATGGTTCTGTAGGTATGGTAAGCAGTTCCAGTCATTCTCTGCTTATTTGTTAGCCACAGATTTGAGTAGAATTCCTGAACCATATTCCTTCCAACCTTTATCTCAGGATTGGTTAGAACTTCCCATCCTCTGTTTCGAATTTGCTCTTGGATCCCCGGATATCATCTTCTTTCAGATCAAATTTAACTTCCGGGATCACTGACCTCAGACCCATTATTTTGTGATAATGGTCTTCATGTTCTTTGGTTAAGAACTTTTCTTGATTCCAAAGATTCTTTGGATTATTCTCTTTCTTTCCTCTTAAATTGGTTTGTTTTCCCTTAGGAGCCATGATCTTGATGAATCTTGGCTTAGTGATCACGGAAAAGCACACCAAACTTAGAGGTTTGCTGGTCCTCAAGCAAAAGAAAGGAAAGAAGAGAGAGAGGGGAGGAGCAAATTCGAATGGTGTGGGGCAATGAGGGGGCTGAACGTGTATTTATAAAGTGGGGAGGAGAGATTTCGAAAAAAAGAAAAATTTGAAAGGAGATTTGAGAAGATATGGAAAGAATTTGAGAGAAGGGTGAGTTTTTGAACAAGATTTGGGATTGATTTGAGAGATTTGAAGAGTGATTTTAGATTTTTGAAGATTTGAAAGTGAATGATGAAAGGTTGAGATGTATTTATGTAGAAAAGTATGGGTAAGAAAAGGAAAATTTGAAAAAAAGTTGATTGGAAATCAAAATCTTGGTTCCCCACCTTTCTGGCGTTAAACGCCCAGAATGGCACCCATTCTGGCGTTTAACGCCCATTTGTTGCCCCTTGTGGGCGTTTAACGCCCAGCCAGGTGCCCTGGCTGGCGTTAAACGCCAGAATTCCTTTATCACTGGGCGTTTTTCTAAAACGCCCAGGATGCTGCACACCTGGTGTTAAACGCCCAGAATGGTGCCCATTCTGGCGTTTAACGCCCAAAATGGTACCTTTACTGGCGTTAAACGCCCAGAATGGTGCCCATTCTGGCGTTTAACGCCCAAAATGCCCCTTACTGGCGTTTTTTTGCCAGTAAGCTCTTTTTCTCTGCTTTTTGCGCTGAATCCTTCTGTGACTCTGTGAATTCCTTCATTTTTGATACTTGCCTTTGTAAAAACAAAACACATAACCTGCTAATGACTGGGTTGCCTTCCAGCAAGCGCTTCTTTACTGTCTTTAGCTGGACCTTTACTGAGAATCACTCAAGTCTCAGTTTTGAGCATTCCTGCTCAAAATTGCCTTCAAGATAATGCTTGATTCTCTGTCCATTAACAATGAACTTTTTGTCGGAATCAATATCCTGAAGCTCAACATATCCATATGGTGACACTCCTGTAATCACATACGGACCCCTCCACCGGGATTTGAGTTTTCCTGGAAACAATCTGAGCCTAGAGTTGAAGAGCAGGACTTTTTGTCCCGGCTCAAAGACTCTGGATGACAACTTCTTGTCATGCCACTTCTTTGCCTTTTCCTTATAAATTTTTGCATTTTCAAAGGCATTGAGTCTGAACTCTTCTAGCTCATTTAACTGGAGCAATCTTTTTTCACTAGCTAACTGAGCATCCATGTTTAGGAATCTGGTTGCCCAGTAGGCTTTATGTTCCAGTTCCACGGGCAGATGACAGGCCTTCCCATACACCAGTTGGTATGGAGAGGTTCCTATAGGAGTCTTGAATGCTGTTCTATATGCCCACAGAGCATCATCCAAGCTCTTTGCCCAATCCTTTCTTCGGGCTATCACAGTCCGTTCCAGGATTCTTTTTAGCTCTCTGTTAGAGACTTCAGCTTGCCCATTTGTTTGTGGATGATACGGAGTTGCCACTTTGTGGCTAATTCCATATCTAACCATAGCAGAGTATAGCTGTCTATTGCAGAAATGAGTGCCCCCGTCACTGATTAGTACTCTGGGAACACCAAATCTGCTGAAGATGTGTTTCTGGAGGAATTTCAGCACGGTCTTGGTATCATTAGTGGGTGTAGCAATTGCTTCTACCCACTTAGATACATAGTCCACTGCCACCAGAATGTAAGTGTTTGAGTATGATGGTGGGAATGGACCCATGAAGTCAATTCCCCATACATCAAACAATTCTATCTCTAATATCCCTTGTTGAGGCATGGCATATCCGTGAGGTAAGTTACCAGCTCTTTGGCAACTGTCACAGTTACGCACAAACTCTCGGTATCTTTATAGAGAGTAGGCCAGTAGAAGCCACATTGGAGGACTTTAGTGGCTGTTCGCTCACTTCCAAAATGTCCTCCATACTGTGATCCATGGCAGTGCCATAGGATCCTTTGTGCTTCTTCTCTCGGTACACATCTGCGGATCATTCCGTCTGCACATCTCTTAAAGAGATATGGTTCATCCCAGAGGTAGTACTTGGCATCTGAAATTAATTTCTTTCTTTGCACTCTGCTGTACTCCTGGGGTATGAACCTCACAGCTTTATAATTTGCAATATTTGCAAACCATGGAGCTTCCTGAATGGCAAAGAGTTGCTCATCTGGGAAGGTCTCAGAGATCTCAGTAGAAGGGAGGGACGCCCCAGCTACTGGTTCTATTCAGGACAGATGATCAGCTACTTGGTTCTCTGTCCCTTTTCTGTCTCTTATTTCTATATCAAACTCTTGCAGAAGCAACACCCATCTGATAAGCCTGGGTTTTGAATCCTGCTTTGTGAGTAAGTATTTAAGAGCAGCATGGTCAGTGTACACAACCACTTTGGACCCCACTAGATAGGATCTAAACTTGTCAATGGCATAGACCACTGCAAGTAACTCTTTTTCTGTGGTTGTGTAATTCTTCTGTGCGTCATTTAGAACACGGCTGGCATAATAAATGAGGTGCAGAAGCTTGTTATGCCTCTGTCCCAACACTGCACCAATGCATGGTCACTGGCATCACACATTAGTTCAAATGGCAATGTCCAATCTGGTGCAGAGATGACTGGTGCTGTGACCAGCTTAGCTTTCAGGGTCTCAAATGCCTGCAGACATTGTGTGTTAAACACAAATGGTGTGTCAGCAGCTAGCAGGTTACTCAAAGGTTTTGCAATTTTCGAAAAATCCTTTATAAACCTTCTGTAGAATCCTGCATGCCCCAGAAAGCTTCTGATTGCCTTAACATTGGCAGGTGGTGGTAATTTTTCAATTACCTCTACCTTTGCCTTATCCACCTCTATTCCCCTGCTTGAAATTTTGTGCCCAAGGACAATTCCTTCAGTCACTATAAAGTGACATTTCTCCCAGTTTAAAACCAGGTTAGTCTCTTGGCACCTTTTCAGGACAAGTGCTAGGTGATTAAGACAGGAGCTGAATGAGTCTCCATATACTGAGAAGTCATCCATGAAGACTTCCAGGAATTTCTCCACCATATCAGAGAAGATGGATAACATGCATCTCTGAAAGGTTGCAGGAGCATTACACAGACCAAAAGGCATCCTCCTGTAGGCAAAAACGCCAGAAGGGCAAGTAAATGCTGTTTTTTCTTGGTCCTGAGGATCTACTGCAATTTGGTTGTAACCTGAATAGCCATCCAAAAAGCAGTAATAATCATGACCAGCTAGTCTTTCTAGCATTTGGTCTATGAATGGTAAAGGAAAATGATCCTTTCTGGTGGCTGTATTGAGCCTTCTGTAGTCAATACACATACGCCACCCTGTGACTGTTCTTGTAGGAACCAGTTCATTTTTTCATTATGAACCACTGTCATGCCTCCCTTCTTAGGGACAACATGGACAGGGCTCACCCAGGGGCTATCAGAAATAGGATAAATAATCCCAGCCTCTAGTAACTTAGTGACCTCTTTCTGCACCACCTCCTTCATAGCTGGATTTAGCCGCCTTTGTGGTTGAACCACTGGCTTAGCATCATCCTCTAACAGGATCTTGTGCATGCATCTTGCTGGGCTAATACCCTTAAGATCACTTATGGACCACCCAAGAGCTGTCTTGTGTGTCCTTAGCACTTGAATTAGTGCTTCCTCTTCCTGTGGATTTAAAGCAGAGCTTATGATCACTGGAAAAGTGTCACCTTCTCCTAGAAATGCATATTTCAGGGATGGTGGTAGTGGCTTGAGCTCTGGTTTAGGAGGTTTATCTTCTTCTTGAGGAATTTTCAGAATTTCTTTTATTTCCTTTAGTTCCTCCAGATCAGGCTGAACATCTTTAAAGATGTCATCTATCTCTGATTCAAGACTTTCAGTCATATTGACCTCCTCCACCAAAGTGTCAATAATATCAATGCTCATGCAGTCATTTGATGTGTCTAGATGCTGCATAGCTTTGACAACATTCAACTTGAACTCATCCTCATTGACTCTCAGGGTTAATTCCCCTTTTTGGACGTCAATGAGGGTCCGTCCAGCTGCTAGGAAAGGTCTTCCTAGAATGAGAGTTGCACTCTTGTGCTCCTCCATTTCCAGCACTACAAAGTCAGTTGGAAAGGTAAATGGCCCAACCTTGACAATCATGTCCTCAATTATGCCTGATGGATATTTAATGGAGCCATCAGTAAGTTGGAGGCATATCCAGGTTGGTTTGACTTCTTCAGTCAACCCAAACTTTCTGATAGTGGATGCAGGTATTAGATTGATGCTTGCTCCAAGGTCACACAGGGCTGTCTTGGTGCAAGCACCTTCTAATGTGCATGGTATCATAAAGCTTCCTGGATCTTGAAGCTTTTCTGGTAAGCTTTTCAGAATGACTGCACTGCATTCTTCAATGAGAAATACTTTTTCAGTTTCTCTCCAATCCTTCTTATGACTTAAGATTTCTTTCATGAACTTAGCATAAGAAGGTATTTGCTCAAGTGCCTCTGCAAACGGAATCTTTATTTCAAGAGTCCTTAGATAGTCTGCAAAGCGGACAAATTGCTTATCCTGTTCCGCTTGGCGGAGTTTTTTAGGATAAGGCATCTTGGCTTTATATTCTTCAACCATAGATGCTGCAGGTTTATTCCTTACAGAAATGGTTGAAGAAGCCTTGTTAGAGGGATTACTGTCAGCACTCTCAGGTGTCTGATCTTCCCTTGGCGTCTGAACGCCAGGATTGGGTGGAAAATGGGCGTTTAACGCCAACTTTTCCCCTTTTCTGGCGTTTGAACGCCAGAACTGGGCAGGGAATGGGCGTTTAACGCCAGCTTTCCTTCTCTCTCTGGCGTTTGAACGCCAATAACATTCCTCTCTGGCTCTTACTGTCCTCAGAGGGATTTTGAACAGTGGTTTGGTTTTCCCCTGTCAATTGTTCCTTGTTTGGCTTTTTGCTACTTTGAGCAGTGTTATTCAATGTTTTCCCACTCCTCAGTTGAACTGCTTGGCATTCCTCTGTTATCTGTTTAGATATCTGCTGTTTTGCTTGATTCAACTGTAGTTCTATGTTCTTGTTAGCAACTTTAGTTTCATGGAGCATCTCTTTAAATTCTGCTAACTGTTCTGTCATCAGGAGCAATTGTTGATTAAGCTCAATCATCTGTTCTTGAGGATTAGGATCAGTGGCTAGTGCCATGACTTCCTCTTTTGGAGAGAACTCATTGCTAGAGTACAAATATTGGTTTCTAGCAACAGTGTCTATAAGTTCTTGAGCCTCTTCAATTGTCTTCCTCATGTGTATAGAACCACCAGCTGAGTGGTCTAAAGACATCTGAGCTTTTTCTGTAAGCCCATAGTAGAAGATGTCTAACTGTACCCACTCTGAAAACATTTCAGAGGGCATTTTCTTAGCATACCTCTATACCTCTCCCAGGCATTATAAAGGGACTCATTATTCTCTTGTTTAAAGCCTTGGATGTCCAGCCTTAGCTGTGTCATCCTCTTGGGAGGGTAAAAGTGATTCAGGAATTTGTCTGATAACTGCTTCCATGTCTTTATGCTTGCTGTAGGTTGGTTATTCAACCACCTCTTAGCTTGATCTTTTACAGCAAATGGAAACAGTAATAGTCTGTAGACATCCTGATCCACCTCTTTATCACGTACTGTGTCAGCAATTTGTAAGAACTGTGCCAGAAACTCAGTAGGCTCTTCCTGTGGAAGACCGGAATACTGGCAATTTTGCTGCACTATGATAATGAGTTGAGGATTTAGCTCAAAGCTTCTTGCTTTGATGGGAGGTGTACAGATGCTACTCCCATATGCAGCTGTAATGGGGTTAGCATATGACCCAGAGTCCTTTGGACTGATCAATCTCACTTAAGTCCATAATGATAAAGGGAAATGATATGGATTGCAAATAGATAATTTTTTTTTGAATTAACCGAAAAATAAAATAAAAACAAGAGGAAAATAAAAAATAAAAAAAATTTGAAAATCAAAGAAAATAAGATCAAAGCAAATTGAAAACTGAATCAATTAGTTAATTAAAAAGATTTTAAGTTTAGCAATTAGAAAGATATGATTGAAAATTTTTTATGTAAAAGATATGATTTTTGAAATGAGGAAAGAGAAAAACGACAAAATGACACCAAACTTAAACTTTTTTGAAAATCAAACACTAATTTTCGAAAATTTTAAGGGAAAAACACAAAGAGGACACCAAACTTAGAATTTTTAAAGATCAAAAAGAGACTAAGGTCATGCAAATTCGAAAACTAAAAGAAAAGCAAAGGCATGCAATTGACACCAAACTTAAAATATGAAACTAGACTCAACTAAAAGACTCTAAACCAACAAAAATAAAACAGTCCTAATCTAAGCAACAAGATAAGCCGTCAGTTGTCCAAACTCGAACAATCCCCGGCAACGGCGCCAAAAACTTGGTGCACGAAATTGCAATCACACTTTTGCAACCCCGCACAACTAACCAGCAAGTGCACTGGGTCGTCCAAGTAATACCTTACGTGAGTAAGGGTCGATCCCACGGAGATTGTTGGCTTGAAGCAAGCTATGGTTATCTTGTAAATCTTAGTCAGGATATCAGAAATTATCAGGATTGATTGTGAAAAGTAAAAGAACATGAAATAAGTACTTGTTTTGCAGTGATGGAGAACAGGTTGAGGTTTTGGAGATGCTCCATCTTCTGAATCTCTGCTTTCCTACTGTCTTCTTCTTCAAGCACGCAAGGCTCCTTCCATGGCAAGCTGTATGCAAGGGTTTCACCGTTGTCAGTGGCTACCTCCCATCCTCTCAGTGGAAATGTTCAACGCACCCTGTCACGGCACGGCTATCCATCTGTCGGTTCTCAATCAGGCCGTAATAGAATCCAGTGATTCTTTTGCGTCTGTCACTAACGCCCCGCCTTCAGGAGTTTGAAGCTCGTCACAGTCATTCAATCATTGAATCCTACTCAGAATACCACAGACAAGGTTTAGACCTTCCGGATTCTCTTGAATGCCGCCATCAGTTCTAGCTTATACCACGAAGATTCCGATTAAAGAATCCAAGAGATATCTACTTAATTAAGGTAAACGAGGTGGTGTCAGCACACGTTCATAGTTGAGAATGATGATGATTGTCACGGATCATCACATTCATCCGGTTTAAGAACATAATATCTTGGAATGGAAGCAAGCATGATTGAATGAAAACAGTAGTAATTGCATTAATCCATCAAGACACAGCAGAAAAAGATACAATGTCAAAAGAAATGTGTAAAGTGTATGAGGTACAGATACAATGTCAAAAGATCTATTAATAGTAATTAGTAACCTAGGTTACAAAATGATAAATGACGTAAAAATCCACTTCTGGGTCCACTTAGTGTGTGCTTGGGCTGAGCAATGAAGCATTTTCGTGTAGAGACCTTTTCTGGAGTTAAACGCCAGCTTTTATGCCAGTTTTGGGCGTTTAACTCCAAGTTTTATGCCAGTTCCAGCGTTAAACGCTGGAAATTCTGAGGCTGATTTGCCACGCCGGTTTGGGCCATCAATCTTGGGCAAAGTATGGACTATTATACATTGCTGGAAAGCTCAGGATGTCTACTTTCCAACGCCGGTTGAGAGCGCGCCAATTGGTTCTGTAGCTCCAGAAAATCCACTTCGAGTGCAGGGAGGTCAGAATCCAACAGCATCTGCAGTCCTTTTCAGTCTCTGAATCAGATTTTTGCTCAGGACCCTCAATTTCAGCCAGAAATACCTGACATCATAGAAAACACACAAACTCATAGTAAAGTCCAGAAAAGTGAATTTTAACTAAAAACTAATAAAAATATACTAAAAACTAACTAGATCATACCAAAAACATACTAAAACAATGCCAAAAGCGTATAAATTATCCGCTCATCAGTCATATCCTAAGGAAGGAATTGTAAAACCATGCAAATTCATATGAATAAGTAGGTGAAGAGTTTATAAAATCATTCAATTTAAGCACAAGATCTATCATAAAATAGTGGTTTATCAAGTCCCAGTTAGAGGTGTCCAGATTTCTTAAGCACACTCTTTTGCTTTGGATCACGACTTTAACCACTCAGTCCCAAGCTTTTCACTTGGACCTTCATGACACAAGCACATGGTTAGGGACAACTTGATTTAGCAGCTTAGGCTAGGATTTTATTCCTTTGGCCCTCTATCAACTGATGCCCAAAGCTTTGGATCCTCTTTATCCTTGCCTTTTAGTTTAAAGGGTTACTGGCTTTTTCTACTTGCTTTTTCTTTTTCTTTCTTTTTTTTTTTTGCCCTATTTTTTTCGCAAGCTTTGTATTTTCACTGCTTTTTCTTGCTACAAGAATCAATTTTATGATTTTCAGATTATCAATAACATTTCTCTTTCATTATTCTTTCAAGAGCCAACAATTTTAAAATTCATAAACTTCATTATAGAAAATATGCGCTGTTCAAGCATTCATACAGAGAGCTAAAGTAATGCCACTACATATAAATAATTTTGATTTTTCTTATTTTGTACGCAAAGTATTTGCACCCTTGCTCTTCTAAAAAATCTACTATTTTATTCATGTTTGATGATGATAAGAGGAGTAAATTATACCTAAATTGGTAAAAATAATACTAATGCTCATGCAACTCTAATACTAATACTCATGCAATCCTAAAATAGGTCTCTAATAACAGAAGTTATCACAGAGTTAGGACTCAATAACCTTTATTTTGAGAGAGAGGTGCTCCCTCAATCTGTGGGTCGGCTAGCTCATTAAAGGACAGCTTCTGGCGCTTTAGCTCCTGTATCTCACTCCCTTGCTTCTCCTATTCCTTGAGCAGTTTACAGAGCATGTTGTTTTGATTCTGCTGCTCTCTTTAAGTTGGTCCATAGCTTCTTGCAACGTGGTGACAGATGCTTCTAAGCAGGCCCAATAGTCAAATTGAGGAATTTCTAGGAGGAGCTCATGCGCCCTCCTCTTGATGAGGTTGTCTTGAACTTGAGGTCCACCCATTACCTTTACATAACAGACTGATTAAGCTTGGGTAATCCAATTTGGCTTCAGTGGATTCCTTGTTTGAAAATATGTAAATCTCACAAGGAATCAGCTGATGAAGCTCCACTTCTTTTCCCATCATAATACAATGAATCATCACTGCCCTTTTGACAGTGACTTCAGACCGGTTACTGGTGGAAGTATAGAACGCCCAATGAAATCCAGCTAGCCCCTAGCGACTGCTTTGAGATCTCCTCTCTTCAACTGGTTTGGGACACCTTTTGAGTTGGTTATCCACTTGGTTCCAGGGAGGCATATGACCTCTAGAACTTGATCCAGCTTTTTATCTTTAGCCGTTTGATGTGTGGAAAACGATCCAACACAAAACTCACCGGCAAGTGTACCGGGTCGCATCAAGTAATAATAACTCACATGAGTGAGGTCGATCCCACAGGGATTGAAGGATTGAGCAATTTTAGTTTAGTGGTTGATTTAGTCAAGCGAATCAAGTTTTGGTTGAGTGGGTTGTATTTAACAGAAGCTAAATTGCTTGGAATATAAAGGGAGAGGGAGAAATTGCAGTAAATTAAAGAACAGGAAAGTAAAATAGACTGAATCTTAAAGAACAAGAAATTAAATGAGTGAAACTTAAAGTGCAAGAAATGTAAATTGCAGTAACTTAAATGGCAAGGAATGTAAATTGCTCGAATGTAAAAGGGATTTGAGGACTGGGATTTGCAGAATCTAAACAAGATAAATTGAATCACCACAATTAATAGAGCAGAAATTGAATTGGAAGCAATGAGAATTCAATCAAAAATTGAAAGTAAAGTGCAGCAGGGTTCACAGAAGAACCAAAGGAAATTGGGATCTCAGGACTCAAGAGACTAGGTAGCAGAGCCTAGATCTCAATTGCCTTCTTAGATCCAAGTTCTCAAAAGCAATGAACAAGAAATTGAGAAGAAGCAGCAAAGAGAATGTAAATGAGTTCAATTATGCAGAAAAGAAATTAAAGAGCTTTGAGTGGAGATTGAGACAGAATTTCCTCAATTCTTAACACCCAAGACTCAAAACAAGAAAATTAAAAATGCCCAAGCAAGAATGAGGAAGAAGAGAGATCAATTCTCCTCCTAATTCTCTGAGATCTCAGTGAAGACACCAAGAGAAGTTCCAAGGTGCAAAAATAAAATTCAAAGCTCAAAGAAAGTGCCAAATTCAAAAGCCAAGTTAAAGTCCTAATTACATCAAACTAGCTCCTATTTATACACTTTCTATTCTTGGATTTTGGGTTTTGGATGGGCTTTTGATTTGGTGAAGAAATGATTGAATTGGAATTTTAATTAAATTTTCGGCCCAAAATAATAGCTTCCAGGAGGCAGGGCAGAAAATTGATGTTTGGTGCGTTGCTGGTGCGGGCGTGTGCAGGCTGGTGCGCAGAATGCTGCCCTGCCCTCGCGAGGGCAGGGCAGAAAAAAATGGTGCTGCCAGGTTCGTGCTGTGGTGCGCGCTGGTGCTGCCAGGATAGTGCCTTGGTGCGCCAGACTCATTTCTTGGTACGCCAGATTCATGTCACACAAAATGCTGCCCTGCCTCCGGAGGGCAGGGCAGTGTTTTCACTTTGATGTCCCAAGTTCGAATCATGGCGAAACACACGCTATTTAATTTCCTTGGCTTTCTTGGCACGGTAATGGGGCCTAGTTCCTTGCTTCCTTCTTGTTCCGCGTTCGAGACTTGTAGCAAGCATCATAGGCATTTTTCCTTTGATTTTCTTCCTTGTGAGCCCGATACTGCCTTGTGAGGTAGGGCAACATTTTCTTCTTCTGATTCCAAGGCACAAATTGTGCTCTGCCTTGTAGTGGGAGGGCAGGTCT